>NW_027266395.1:0-94108 GCF_046630445.1 Rutidosis leptorrhynchoides | reverse complement strand
TGGATGGCCACACCTCAACTGGAAAAACATCAGCAATAAGTTTGATCCCACGAAAAAACAGGATTTTAGGAATAATATATTTTGTTGATAAAATATCATAGTTATCTCGAAAATAGTCTTTTTATTGACGTTGAAGACCACTAACACTAATTATACTTACCAAATTAAGTAAGGCACCGGTGAATATGGCCAGAGAATCCCCTTGGGCCACTGGCAAAAGGGACGGTTTGTTTCTCTGTTTTTCCCATAAGAATGTATCAGTTTCAACATGTCTATTGTCGTAGACGATAATCCAGCTCCGGTCATTTTCTCGATTAAAGTACATGGCCTGAACCATCCTTCTCCTTCTACCCATATCGAAGCTGTTTTTCCCAACATGGATTTTGTTGATTTTAGTCCTCCATATAATGGATTTGATCCTGAATACATCCATCATATGATAAGTTAAGGACCCAGCCAAAAAAATCCTAACGGGTAGGAAATAGTCCCTAGAGTGAGTCTACTAGGATATTTATACCCTTGTACGTGTTTTTTTCTATAAATTGAGTTGGCACATACCATTTCTAATGTAAACACCCTCTGGAAAACCGTCAGGAATTTTCCCTTTGATGTTAGTAACGTTTATGGCTTCTTTCAGCTCATTAATTGGAGCAAAATTATCCTGCAAGTTTATTTTATTTTTTTCATTTAAGCAGGGTCGATTAGAAATTGACAGAGCGAACAAAATTCTATTGATAGATACCTGTGATGGGAGTCAACAAAGTAGACAACGGAATCTACAAAGGCGTTCAGAAATTTCGTAGAACTATTCTTAACTAAGTCCTGGACGTTGATTTGCAATCGCAGTTGCTCAAACCGTTTCGTGAATGGCTGCTCAACAGAACAAAAAATAACAAGAAATTAATTTCCATGAGTGTATTTAGCAAGCTGATTCGATTTTGAATTGAAACCGATCCATGATTGTTTTAGAACTAAAGTTTGAAACTGGACTGCTTATAGGTTTTTATGAACCTATTACTGTCACGACCCCAAACCCACGTCATGACTGGCGTCGTAATCCATTCAACCTTGGGACTACGACCAGCCTCAAAACACCAAATTCCGACCAAGCACAACCAACAACAAAGTTTAATAATTACAATACGACTCCCGACTTTAAACAAAAATTGGCATTATAACATCTATGCCCACAACAATCCCACAAGCCAGAAATCGCAAGTCATACGAACAGGTTCTACCAACACGGAGTTACACTAATTTCAAAAGTTTACATGGATAATTTACAAGTCCAGACGACTAATGTACATAGGGGATATACCAAAAAGGAAGATCCTAAGCTCTTGGAGAAAGTCCTCGAGTAGACGAGGCTAGAGGATGGAACCTAGTCCTGCAAAATCTGGAAAGAAATATATATTTTTGGGTGAGTGGGGGCCACTCAGTAAGTATCGAATATAATATACTAAACAATATAACCATAGTCTAATAAATTATAATCCCAAGTAATCTCCAAAACCGTTATAAAAACCGTTTTGAAACCATATGTGAAATCACAAATCGATTTATCATATAATCGAAAGCATATTGAATACTTCCAAAATATCAATTTTACAAAGTGTAGTTCATCAAAATACGATCCCATGATAAGTTAATTAAATCACAATATAAATTTGATTTCAAATCTCAATAAAATCACAATCTCTTATCATGGGTTAATCTTCATGGCACGTGCTCCCTAGAACATGTCTAGGTACGAGTAACGACACGCCACCACGTCTTTTGGCTTAGGTGCACAACCTTCGGCCTCACCGTGGGCCCGTCATCGTTACGAATCGGTCACTCTATCCTCAATGATAGCAAGTGACATGACCCAAAACTAGATAGTCCTATACTCGGTATACGGCTGTATCCTACACATATGCCAATCCAATCAAGTATCGGATTTCTCAAAGTAACCATTTTTAAGTCAAATCACGGTTCAAAATCAATTTGAATTCAAATCAAGTTTCCAACATATCTCGATATTATACATATTGAATATCACCAATCATGAAAAATCAAATCAGATTTCCAAATATATATTTCGATAATAACATAGAGAAATAACGCATTTCCTCAAATACAATTAAAATCAAGTTTCCCAAATCCAATCATATACTATGGTAATTTACCATTAAAAAAAATACTTAAGACAACGGTTTATTAGAAAACCGTTATATTACGTAGTATCTTATATACGGTACTTACCTCCCCAAAATTCACTATAATCGAGACCACTCAAGTCTGATCCCCCGCTCGATCTCCATCACCTATAACATTAATATTATAATAGAAATTCCGATAATTAATATCGACCAATAATTCTACATGAAAAGCCGTGAATGCATGAAATGCATACTAATGTCGTTTTCAATACACACAAATCAATATATTAAGAAAAATTTATCATATAACCTTTTCCATAATACATTATTACATTATGACGTTTCTAAAATATATTTTTCAAACTATACAATTCCAATTTAAACATGCAACTAGTCAAATCTAATCATCTATTATCATTCATAACATATATTAAATATTCAAATCTCATATATATTCATCAATTCTAATGATTTTATGATAGTTAAGCTAATCTCTACAAAAACTATATATACTGATAATTGAAAAAGAACTCTTACCAGAATTCATTTTAATTAAGCTAAATAAACTTAATTATCTTTTCTCCTCCTTCCCACGTACTGATCTTGCCTTTGTTCACTCTTTTCTCTTGAAATTCAACTACTTCCTCTAATTAATCAACTTCCTCCGTCTCATATATCTTCAATTTTTTTTTAACTAATTAATCACTCCTTTTCTTTTAATTATTTTCTTCCTCACTCGATCTCACTTTCTTTGTCTTTCTCTTTTCTTTCTCTCCTTCCCTGTTCTTTTTTTTCTAATTAATTAATTAAGTTTTTATCTTTTATATAAATTGTCCACCCACTTGGTGGAAGTGTGTAGAACCATAGTTTCTACTAAATATAAAAACAACTCCATACTTCAATTATTTAATCAGCTTTACTCTCAAGTTCGATAAATTTCAATTTAATCCTTATATCTATTTAATCTTTAATATAACGTTATAACAATTCTCGTAATGTCACGATATAGTCTAATTCTAATCGTACGTCTTATTATATGATGAATGTATGTATGCATGATATTAATTAAAAAATTTATGTCTAACGGATTAATATTTGGGGTGTTACAATTACCTTGAAAACGGGGGAGAGAGTGGTTTCTAAGTGATCAATGCCTGGTGAGACTGGAGGCCTTTGCCCATTACAATTCACTTGAAACATCATACTAGAGGCTGCCATTGTTGTTTCCTTCTAAAAATTGCTTAAAATTTACATACACATGAAAGATATTTATACAGTGAAAACTGTTTCAAAGTGCTGACACATAAAATCAAGCTTATAGGCGAGTTTCAACAATATTACTTCTGTATTTGAATAGTTGTCACTCTTGAATTTTTTTTACATACCAATATCATTAATTTCAATACATAAATTATCCTTACTTTACAATTCAATCATTTCTCAATTAAATTATTAATTATATGCGAGTGTAAAGTTTGTAGAGGGGTAAAAATAGAAAAAATGTATTGATATTCTCAAAACGTCAATTATTTAAATACAAAAAAATCACCAAAAGCGTCACCTATTTGTATGGGGGGAATATTTATTATAGTACATATTAATAATAGAGTATTGAATTTTAATTTAACCATATTCAAATTCATAATAGAGTATTGAATTTATAACATAGAATATGAAAATTATTGACATTATTCATCTGTCTTCACATGTGGCCGCAACTTGTGAATGTCAAAAACTAACCATGTAGTAGATATTTTCATGGTTTTGATTGATATACTAAGTGGATGAACTCACTAATTACAGATTCATTCTGTTCTCTCCAAATCTAATTGCCTTTCCTCTGTTTTTTTTCCGAGAGAGATGATCACGTGATTCATTCTTTAATGAGTTGAGCCTTTGTTATCGGGGTTTGAATTACCCAAATATTTGCGCAACTGCTTCCATTTATACCAGCTTCTTCTAATCCATGCATTCATTGATCATATCTTAAGGATAGACACGATGAGCCTCCAAGGCTCTGCTCGTCTTCACAATGAATTGCAATTAATCAAGAGGCCCTAAGAGCGGCCCAAATGATATTCAGAAGTGAAGCCATATATTGAGCAAGTGACAATTCAATTAATCGATCTTTGATATTCATCGAACATATTTTATAATTAGACACGTAACATTACTTTTGTTTGTGTAGCACTTACAAGGAAGTGATGCGAAATGACGGTCGGTTCACAGAGCATCAAATAAATATATCATTTCGAAAAAAATTTGCGAATTGGTTCTAATATATCGTAAGTGCCTTTGAATTTCAAGCATAATATTTTTAATCATTCAACATCTAATTTTGATATTTTAATCATGTAAAAGGTTTTCAACCCGAAAAATGGTATTGAGAATAAAGATTTATGAGCTCTCGCTAATGGCCCAAGCGGAGAAGTTCAGATTTATTCCTGATATTTCATAATGGTGTTAACTTTCACACGGAAAAATGGGCAGAGGGTAGGACATGTTCAAACAATGGGGTGTATTTACATTGTGAGGGCGGTAAATAGTTCTTTGGCATGCTAGAGGAAGTTGTCAAATTGAAGTATAGTGGTAACAAATCGATTGTGTTGTTCAATTGTCGCTGGTATGATCCGAGTATATATCGAGGCATGAGAGTCCATAAGAATTATTGAATTGTTGAGATTAATCATACAAGATGGTGCACCGATAATGATCCTATTATTCTCGTAAAAAAAGCATCGCAAATATATTATGTCCCTAGTCCAAAAACTGTAAGGGGCAAAAAAAATTGGTGTGATGTCCACAAAATGCCAGACAGGAACCAAATTGATGACAAATACACTATAAAGCCTGCCTATATATCAAAATGAATAAGCATCTCATGAAGCAACAATCATTAATCAAGACCTGATGATAGTCACAGTAGAAGAAGATGAAGGTGAAGACGAAGAAGATGGAGAGGAGGAGGAGGAGAAGGATCAAACAGTTAAGTTTTGCCACATGAAGTCAACAATTATACAAGAGCTGGGGGGAGATAAGATGAGGAAGACGTGGAGGAGGAGGATGAGGACGATGATGATGAGAAAGGAGTCGAAATAAGATGGGAAGAGATAACAAGATTTAGAAGATGATGAATAGACCATTCAACTCTCGAATAAAATTTGTGTACTGCGTGGATGTTTGTTAGTATATATATATATATATATATTTTTAATAAAAATATTATTCTATTCACTAAATGAATCTTATATTCCAATCCCACAAAATGCTAAAACGAAATTTATTATGTATTATGAATATTGTTATTTTTAATTTAATTTTAATTTCATTTTTTGTTTATAGTCGCACACTTTTGTCAATATCTTATTTTGTTTATTTAGTGATATGTCAGATGTCTAACCAGGGGATCAAGCAAAAACAAAAAGTCGATGGGTACCTGGATCGAGGAATGCTGGAAACTTATTCCGCATAAATAATTTACGCCCTTCCTCAATCATAGACCGCCAGGTTCGAGCTAAAGAATATATGCCTTCTATAAATACAAGCCAACTGCCACAAATGCAACAAGCCCCTTCCTTTATGGGTCGATTGTCTACTTCGTGTGTGCCATCAAATTACATTGCACCCAATGCTGGTGAGCTATCGGGAGGGTGACGTTCTACTTCTTCCATGTCCTCGAACAATCCGAGTCGTCCTACGTTCTCTGAAGATGAAGAGCCATGTAACACTGATGAAGACGAAGATGATGGACATGAAAGTAATTCGTCACAAAATCATGGAAATAACGATACACTCGATTATGCTGAAATTTGATGCCTATGTGTACCACATCCAGAGCCGACACATAGGATATTTTTTCGAGCCGATTGTAAGTTTAATTTACTTCAAAGCCTTCAGATAGCTCTAGTGATCGCTATTATCGATGACTGGATAATTCCTGTGTGATATAAAGATGTTGAAGTTGAATCTTAATCTGTGTGTTCTATATATGCAATTACGATAACCGATCATGTTTTGTCATGTGAAAATTTAAATGCTTAATTTAATTATTCATCATATCTTCCTAAAATTTAATGTTGTACATGTTAGCAAAGTAGCAGATGATCATTCAACAAAGATTTGTAGAAATTGAAGGAGGCTAGCTCTCAAATACTTTTTCCATCTTTTGTTGAGATCGCGACGACTCAAGTATACTAGCAAAGTATACTTCTAATATTATTGTTAATATACACTCAAGACACCATTCTTAATTAATTACTCAATCTATATGTACACTCACTAATTGATCACTCATCTCACGCCACTCACAACTCACAAGTGCTACACACTCTTAATTCTATATCTTTATTTAGAACTCACATTTGTTTCTCTCTTTGTAATTGTGGATACATATATTTGACTATCTATAACCTATTTATACTATGTATATGTCGGTGGAGACACATTCTCCACCATTCTAGACTTTTTTCTATTTCTATACAAGTCCTTAAACTTCTAGACTACTCTTACCCATATTGTAACGACCCGGCTCCCCCGGTGCGGTGGCCATTCTTACCGGGCACAAGCACCGATGGCACGACGTCGCCACATAATCGACAAGGCCGTGTGTTACCATATATAGATAGCAATCAATTTGTAAATATCTATTTTATGTATATACATAATATAGATGGATTAGGAATACAATTAGGCATAAAATCTGCATATTTACTTGTATATATTGAGATGCATACATAGAGAAAACTTCATAATTTTTCTCTGGTTTTCAAACCTTATGGGTCGAATATTTTGAGATTGTTTGTACTACGGTTCCGTAAGAAGCTCTTGCTAGTGTATTGGCTATTCACGAAGTTAGCAAACGTGATCAGTTTTTGATGAAATTGCGTCCTGAATTTGAGATAGCCCATTCAAATCTCATGGCTTAAAATCCATCTCCCACTCTGGATGACTGATTTGGAGAATTGTTGCATGATAAACAATGTCTTCTCACTCAGATTGCACTTGATCAAGAAAAATTTGCAGCGTCCATGGCTTTTACAGTACAGGAAAAAGGGAAAGGCAGAGACATGAGTAAGGTGCAATGCTTTAGTTGTAAGGGTTATGGACACATTATGGCAAATTGTAACAAGAAATTTTGTAACTATTGTAAGAAGCCGGGACATATAATCAAAGGTTGCCCAATTCGGCCTCAGAATCGTCAGAATGTTGCATTTCAAACTGCTGTTAGTGATATCCCTGCTGGTCAGATTGCAAGTGCAGCTACACCTACCTTGCAAAATAATCAAAATGTGGCACCTGCTCTTACTATTGAAATGGTATAACAAATGATCTTCTCCGCTTTCTCAGCTTTAGGAATTGAAGGTAATACTGCTAAATCTTCCTCTGGGGCATGGCTTGTTGATTATGGAGCGTCAAATCACATGACAAACTCAATTGAATTGTTGAATAATGTTCGTTCATATATTGGCTCGAAACATATTCATGTTGCTAATGGCAATACATTACTGATTTCGGCTGTTGGTGATATTACTCCAATTTTAAAAGATGCACTTGTTTCACCTAGCCTCTCAACTAATCTCCTTTCAGTTGGACAATAACTTTGATGTACATTTTTCTGGTAATGGTTGTTTTGTGCAGGATCATGCATCGGGGACAGTGATCGCGAAGGGGCCAAAAGTGGAATGTTTGTTTTCTCTTTTCATTTCCAAACCCAGTTGTTTTGCTTTGAGCTCTTCTATTGTTGTTAATAAAAGTGTGCTATGGCACAAACGTTAGGACATCCAAATTCTGTTATTTTTCTCATTTATTCAAATCAGGTTTACTTGGCAAGTCAGAACATGGTTCTTCTTATCATTCTACTTTTGATTGTTCTACTTGCAAATTAGCAAAAAGCAAAACTCTTCCTTTTCCTGGTACAGGTAGTCGTGCTACAAAATGTTTCGAAATAATTCATAGTGATGTTTGGGGAATTTCACCTGTTATAACTCATGCTCATTATAAATATTTTGTGACATTCATCGATGATTATAATCGTTTCACTTGGATTTATTTTTTCCATTCTTAATTTGAGGTCTTTCCAGTTTTTAAGACTTTCCTAACTTATGTTGAGAATCAATTTTCTATTGGTATTAAAGTGTTTAGGTCTGATAATGGTGGAGAATACATGTCTAATGAATTTCTTAATTTCTTGAATCAAAAAGGTATTCTTTCACAACGGTCTTGTCCACAAACATCTCAACATAATGGTTTAGCCGAGCGGAAAAATGGCCACCTCCTAGATATGACTCACACACTATTGCTTGAATCTTTAGTTCCTCCAAAATATTGGGTTAAGGCTTTATCCACAGCGTTTTATCTCATAAATTGATTGCCCTCTCAAACCTTAAATCTCGAGTCTCCTTATTTTCGTTTGCACAATTAGCATCCCAGTTATACAAGTATGCATACCTTTGGTTGTGTTTGTTTTGTTCATTTGCCTCCTCTTGAATGTCACAAACTTTCTGCACAATCTGTTAAATATGCTTTTCTAGGTTATTGTACAAATCACAAAGGATGGGCTTGCTATGATCTTGGTTTAAAAATAATTCGTATTTCTCGTAATGTCATTTTCTTCGAAAATACACCTTTCTTCCCAACATATGTTAGCCCTAGTTCGACAAATGAAACGGTACGTCTTCCTAATTTTGATGATACAACTGTTAAGTTTCAACGATTTAGGCCTGAATGTGTATATCAACGACGTCCTACAACTGAGCCCCCTCCTGATCTAGCTTCGACAAGTGCTCCTATCCTTAGACGATCCACTCTGGTTTCTCGTCCTCCACAGAGGTACAATCCTTATTATACATCATTTAGTGCTGATTTGTCATCTATATCTGTTCCATCATCTTATTCCCAAGCTACAAAGGATGTGTGTTGGTAGAAAGTAATGCAAGAAGAGCTTCAGGCTCTTCAAGAAAATCAAACTTGAAACATTGTCTAGTGTCCTTCTCATGTCAAACCGATTGGGTGTAAGTGGGTTTACACCGTAAAGCTTCGATTAGATGGGTCATTGGATCGCTATAAGGTTCAATTGGTTGTTTTGGGTAATAGGAAAGAGTATGGAATCGATTATGAGGAGACCTTTGCTTCGGTTGCCAAAATGACAACAATTAGAACAATTATGGCTATCGTTGCTTCTCAAGGCTGGCCGCTTCAGCAATTTGATGTTAAAAATGCTTTCCTTCATGGTGATCTCAAGGAGGAAATTTATATGACCCCTCCTCCTGGTATGTTTGCATCATCCATGTCTGAAGTTTGCAAGCTGAATCGCTCTTTGTATGGATTGAAATAGGCACCACGAGCCTGGTTCGAGAAGTTTCGTATAACTTTGCTTGAATTTAAATTTGTGCAAAGTCAATATGACTCTTCATTATTTCTTCGTAGAACTTCTAATGGAATTGTTCTCCTTTTGGTTTATGTTGATGACATTGTTATTACCGGGACTGACGCTTTGTTGATTAGTGAGCTTCAGTAGCATCTTCGTGATTCTTTTCACATGACGGATTTGGGCAGTCTCACGTATTTCCTGGGATTAGAAGTTCACACGGACTCTGTTGACATTTTCTTAAATCAACATAAATATATACACGATTTGATCAAGTTGGCCGACTTTCAAGATTTTCCTTCTGTGGATACTCCTATTGAGGTGAATGTTAAATATCACAATAACGAAGGAGAACTCCTTTATGATCCATTATTGTATTGGCAATTGGTCGGTAGTCTTAAATATTTGACTATTACAAGGCCAAATATCTACTTTCTTGTCCAACAAGTTAGTAAATTTATGCATTCTCCCCGGCATCTCCACTTGGCTACTGTGAAACAAATTATTCGATATCTTAAAGGTACCGATTCTCGTGGTCTATTCTTTGCTGCTGGTTCTAGTATGCAACTTAATTCTTATAGTGATGATGATTGGGCGGGTTGTCCAAATACTCGACGATCTATCACGGGGTGATGTATGTTTCTTGAAAATTCATTGATTTCATGGAAAAGTAAGAAACATGAGCGTGTCTCCAAATCTTCTACAGAGTCAGAATATCGAGCTATGTCTGCTGCATGTTCTGAAGTTACTTGGTTACGAAGGTTATTGGCAGAGCTTGGTTTTCCTCAAATTGGTCTAACTTCTCTTCATATAGATAACACAAGTACAATCCAAATTGCTATTAATACAGTTTGTCATGAACGGACCAAACACATTGAAGTGGTTGCCATTATATTCATGAAGCAATGGATACTCGTGTCATTACTCTTTCCCATGTTTCAACCACATTACAAGTTGCCGATATATTCACGAAGTCTCTCACTCGTCAACGACACCTGTTTCTTGTGAGCAAATTGATGCTTTTCAACAGACCAACATCAATTTGAGGAAGGATGTTACCATATATAGATAGCAATCAATTTGTAAATATCTATTTTATGTATATACATTATATAGATGGATTAGGAATATAATTAGGCATAAAATCTGCATATTTAGTTGTATATATTGAGATGAATACATAGAGAAAATCTCAGAATTTCAGATTCAATTTCTTGTTATCGTGCTCAACTTGGAGTAGTCGTAAAGATGGGTGACCTCCTGAAAAGTTTTCTCAGGAAGCGTGCAAGTGAGGACAAAGCATGCTGGAAAGACGAGTGTTGGTCCGTGGAGACAGTCTTTTAGATTTTGTGGCGACGCCGTGCCACCGGTGCTCGTGCCCGGTAAGAATGGCCACCGCACCGGGGGAGCAGGGTCGTTACAATTTGGTATTGGAGCCGACCACATACGCTTTCGGACAATGTAGGGCCCCCCTCAGCTAGGACGTTGAGATCCTAAGGGAGGTGATTGTGACATCCTGCATTGTAAAGCTACGTGGAAGTCGATGTGCTATAGTAATTGATTTGTACTATCCATACCAATAAATTGCAACTTCTTTTCGGTAGCCCATCGATAGAAAGCTGTAAAGATGGGTGTCCCCCTGGGTAATTTTTTCAGGAAACGTGCGAGTGAGGACAAAACATGCTGAAAAGGCGTGTGTTGGTTTGTGGAGACAGTCTTGTCGATTATGTGGCGACGCCGTGCCACTAATGCTCGTGTCCGGTAAGAATGACCAACGCACCGAGGGGAGACAGTCTTGTCGATTCTGTGGCGACTCCATGCCACCGGTGGTCATACCCTCTAAGAATGACCACCACACCGGGTGGAGCCGGGTCGTTACATATATCCTTATCTTTTTAAGTTCTAGCATTGTCTAGAATTTTAGCTAACTATTTTACCTCTAGCAATATCTAAAATGTGTTGGAACTTATTGTGGACTACAATTAAATGTAGGCTACAATTAAATGTAGGCTACAATTAAATATGGGCTTTTGTGTTTGCAAAACGGATAGGATGCGATCCAATAGTATAACACGGGCCTATGCAGGGATCCTTAATTGATGAGCCGTGTATACCTAAGCAATTGATAGTGGTGGGTTGCAGCAAGTTAAGCGTATGTTTTTATCTGGTCTGACCCATGATGGATGGGATATGATTAGGGTTTGCAGGTACAGCTAGGACCCCTCCCCATATCACTATGTATACGATCTGACTTTAGGTCAGGATAGTCGTTGATGTCTATCTATGCTGCTAGTGACAAGTGGGGAGAATGATTCTAATAGTTTCTAACAGAGCGATTATGGTGATTAGATCGGAGTTATGACCACCTACAAAGATAAATATTCTTAATTCTAATATTTATTCGATGTTCTAATTATCATGCTATACATCCTATTAATTCTTACATATAATATTAGAGTCAGGTTAGTATGATTTTAAAATCCAACTGATATTGAATTGCGGTGTCGATGATGCGGTCTTAAATGTTGCCATTAATATTTTCTTTTTCCTGATATGCGATATTAGTTTTATTGTTAATAAATTGTAAGATTAATTAAGACCTAATTATTACCTCGGCCATGTGGCCATGAGAGGCCTTGGTAATCGAGATCGAGCGTTGGTTTTTAGAATTGAATATTGTCCTATTCTTTAAGACACTAAATTACAGATTAATTAAGAGCTAATTAATTACCCATGTTTTTCAACTGTGATTTAACAACACATGAATATCTGGAATTTGTTTTTTAATTTGTTTTGTTTCGATCGATTGGGCTCGTTGAAATACAAAGGATTTGACGATTCTTTAGCAGAATCGATTTGCTATCATCTGTGTAAATTATTGGTTTGTATATATTGTTCCGGGATCGTGTCGTCATCGAGTGGTTGTATAGGTAAGACGTTAAAATCGTTTTTTGGGATTAATTGATGGTGTTCATCGGTAGCGATGTGAAATTCGAATTGTATTAGAAATCGATTCGTTTATCATGCTTAAAACCGAATTAAATTCGTGATGATGTCTAGTAATGAGTCGTTTGATTCGATTAAAAGATAAGAAGATTAATGGCTATTTAATTGTAGATCGTTTCCTTGATAAAAACGAATTAGGGTTCTTGATGTTTTCGAATTGGGGATTTCATATTTGTTGTTGTAAATTCGAATTAAAGATTATAATTGTGATTATCGGTTGAAAATAATCAAAACCCATGTTGTTCTTCGTCGAAATAAGTGTCGGGATCGCCGGAATTGGGACGGGAAGTGAGCTGGGTCGGGTTTGAATGAGAACGGGTCGGGAAAACCCGGTTTGAGGTTGAAGATGGCATATTAGTCCCTGCGAAATCGGATCTTTTATAGTGCTGATCCGATAGTTTGATGCGTGTTACAGTTTTGCCCCAATGTTTTATTTTTGCTGTTGAAGTCCTCTGATTCCATTTGAGTACCATAGGTTTGCTCGCGTGACAGTTTGGTCCCCATATTTCGGTGATGCTTGATTCAGCCATTACAGTGACGGTTTTTGCTTCAGTTTTCCGTTCTTGGACAGTTTAGTCCCTAAACTTATATGATAATCAATTTAATTTCTATTAGAAGGTATTGTTAATTTATTTTTGATTAATCGATTGACGAGAAGGAATAATAATTAATATTGATTAATTATATAATATTAATGATAATTTGTGAAGACAAATTGATGCATTAATATTATTTAGATTGATTTAGTCGAGGTAATGTTTTATGATAGAGATTATTGATTAATAATTGAATCGTTTAACTTTTGAATAATGTTGAGATTGTACGTTAATTTTGAGATTGCAAATTAATGTCGAATGATGGGAAGATTTGAAAAATGCACGTGAAAATTATTGGATATAATATATGGTGATTATTAATGTGCATGATATTTTCATTGCATATGTTTAATACGAAATTATCATTATTGATTATGGAATAATGATGACTTGTTGTTTACTAATGGTCAATTGTTTTGAGTTTTGATGAGACAAGAGATTTAGGATTCTTACTCCATTTTTCAAAGTTAAATTGATTGGCGAAATTTTGAAGGAGGAATTGTTTGAATTCGATGGATAGTTTTCGACTTAAGGTTGGGTGAACTAGGTAGGATGTGTAGGACATTGGTTCGGTAAGACCACGGTGAAGGGATAAAGATAATATTTTTTATTATTCTTTACGTGTGAAGTTTTAGTTTTGTGAACAGTTTGGTTCCTGTATAGTATTACTTCACTGTTGATGGATTGATGTTGCCATTTTTTAGTGGATTAACATAATTATTTTTTGTAGTTTTGAAGACTTAGACATGATGGTCCATAGTCTCATATTCTGGTCATTTAAGCTCTCTCTTTGTAGCTGTGATAATAGTTTGGCTTCTCAAACTTGTGCTTACGAAAGAAAAAGAAGGAGGCTGTCTATTTCTTGATTCTTTTTGGTAAGGTTGAATGTAAGTGTTAAGTAGGTGTGTGTCGGCTCTGTAGTTATGAGATTTTGATGGATTGCTTATATGGTAAGAGTTGTTTTCCTGTCTCCTATTTTTTATGTGTAACTTGTAAGAAATTTCCGCTACGATGATAATTTATTTCGAGATTAATACGTTTGATGATCGGGTAATGTATTTTCTGAAGATAAATTCTTGATTAAAGTTTACAGAAAAATATGGATTGGCTTGTTGGGCACTTGATAAATTTTCTATCTCCCTCTAGTGTTATTTAATTTTTGGTTTAATACTCTCTTGGATATTATGGAAACTGTACAAAGACAGGATTAATTGAATTTTGTTGCTAAGAGCGGTGTGTTCATGTTGGGAGTTGTTTATTATTTTTCCCTTGTTAATAATTCTTGTTGTTAGATTGAACTTGAACGCCGATAATTAAGTTATTGTTTTCTCTAACGGATTGAGGAATTATTGGACGGATAAGGGACAAATTGTTGAATGTATAGGAATGATTATACTTGCTAGCTGTATTAGCTTTACCCACAGGGTAGCGTATAGTTGTGTGACATAGTTTCTTTATATATGCCGATTGTCTTGCCCCATGAACTTGTTTTAGCATTCTATTGTATTTTTTATAGTGTTCTTCTTAAAAGTTTGAATTGGTTGAATTGATCAGATGAGAGTATTGACAAGGTGGAGAGAATTGTAGAAGAGTGTGAGGCATCTAACAAGAGGAACTTCATTGTGAAGATCTTGATTCCGTGGTGATAAGTTTACTATATTTGATGTTTTCCTAAGTGGGAGAAAATGTAGTTTGTGTGGGCTTTCATCAAATATGATTAAATGGATGTCAAGTGTTAGATGGATGAAGAAAAAATTGTGTCAAAGTTGATGGATTTTCGAGATAGTGGGAGTGAGCACTTAGTGAATGGAAAGTAGTTTCTAGAACTTGAAGTTAGCAGATTCCAGAACTTGAAGGTTGACCAGGTTTGTTTTCTTGATAATAGCTTTATAGTTTATTTGAAATATTATTGCCACAAAAAATTTTCAGTTTGACTGTGAAAGTTTTAAAAGATACGCATATTTCAAGGTTAGTGGGAGTTAATCATCTTTCTCGTTTATGTTGATGATATGTTTGCTTGATGATGACTTGAGATTGTTTATGAGCATGAGCAGTTGTTTAATGGATATATATTTTCATACTGCTAGAATTGCTATAGGTTGTTAGAAATCTTGTGACATGGTTATATGTTGAAATTTTCATATGTTGATGTTGTTTGCTCAAATGAAATCTTATTGTGCATTCTTGTTTAAGAACATTAAGAGTTTGAGATGTTTGAGAATATGGAATTGAAGTTAATTGTCACAGATTTTGTGTAGAAAGTTGGCATAATAGTTGAATACGTGGATATAAATATCTTGCTAGATGATATTATTTTATGATATGTTGAATCAACAGGAGCTAGATATTTATTTGGTGGTTGAATGGTTCTATTATGACTTTCTTATTTGGATGAATTGAGTTTTCTAAATGCACTTGTTTAGTTGAGCTTGATATATACTTGGTAGTTGTATATATATGCTGAATATTCTGCTGAATGTTGTTGTTAAAGTACATATGTGTTTGTTGGAAACTGGACTCGGTGGGAGTCATTGTTATGTGTGCGTCCAAAGTTGACCTTGAAGGTATTTTGGGATGGTCTTTAACTGATTACAAAGTCTGTTTTCTCTGAAGAGCACCACAGTGTTATAGTCCAACGACGTAGCATTGATACTGACGTTGAAGCTCTAAAAGTTATCACCACAACGAGATCTTTAGGGCATGTAGCGTTTTGTGTACGGTTGCCGAGTCGGATAGAGAAGAACGGAAAGGACATGTGTAATTGAGTTAGTATCTTAATTATGTGGTCTTGGTTTCTCTTGTTACTTTAGGCAATGTGTTGGAGAAGATCGGATAAGACGCACAATTTAATTAAGATGGTTGACATCTCTTGCTTTTAGACGGATAAGAGATGGCCGATTTTTCTTATTATTGTAACATCGATCCTCACAGGGAAGGTGACACAATATGTATGGTCATTTTGTATTCGTTTTGCATATTATTATATTATCGATCCCCACAGGGAAAGTATGCAGTAAGTATGGGTTTCTCTTGCTTTAGCCAGATAAGAGAAACAAGACTGATAATGAAAGATAGTTGCGGTTGTGGATCGTCGGGATGACTATTTTCATTACTACACTTCCACACTATAATTAATGGAACTTGTATGGTATTTGTGATTATAGTGGGTCTTAAACTGCATAATGGTTTAATGATTGCTATTTTTCGATATTCATTGTTTCATTAGACTGATTTGCTTGAGGGGTTTGCCTATTGGATCATGTTTTTTAAAATGCCGGCATATTCTAAAATTTGTCATCAGCCCGAGAGTCGTTTTATAAAGTTTTAAAGTAAATATTTTATAAAACTCATGACACATTTGATTTTGTCCAAGCGGGAGAATGTTGGAATTTATTGTGGGCTACAATCAAATGTGGGCTTTTGTGTTTGCAAAACGGCTGGATGGGATCCAATAGTGTAACACGGGCCTATGTAGGAATCCTGAATTGGTGAGTCGTGTATACCTAAACAATTGATAGTGGTGGGTTGCAACAAGTTAAGTGTAGGCTTTTATTTGGTCTGGCCCGTAATGGATAAGACATGATTAGCGTTTGTAGTTACAACTAGCTCCCCTCCCCACATCACTATGTATACGATCTGACTTTAGGTTAAGATAGTCGTCGATGTCCATCTATGCTGCTAGTGACAAATGAGGAGAAGGATTTTAGGAACTCTTAATGGAGCGATTATGATAATTATCGTGGATTACAGAAGATCGAAGTTATGACCATCTACAAAAATAAATATTCCTAATTCTAGTGTTTATTCGATGTTCTAATTATCATGCTGTAGATCCTATTAATTTTTATAAAATATTCTACTAATTAAATTGATGCTTAATTCTAACATTTTCTGCCAATCTTGTAGCTAGTTAGCAAAAAAAGACTTTAAACGTTGTTTAACTTTTTGTATTAATTTTTTTAATTGACGAATTAGTTAATGATAATTTTATTTTAATCATTTTCTATTTTATTTTTATAAGAAGATTATCTGACAAAAACTATAATAATTTTATTTATAATATTAACATTTTAATACCTCTATCTTAGAATATAATTATGAATTAGTAATAAAATTTATATGGATAAATGAAAATTTTAAAAAGATTTATAAATATTGATTTTTGTATATTTTAAATAAAATTATAATGCATTCTATAAAAGAAAAATAAAATTTGGAACACATTAAGTACTTATAAATTCGTTCCAAAATATTGTAGGAAATTATAAATATATATTATATAAAATAGAGGTGAACATATTGAAACGGAAATTGCGTTGTGAACAAATGTAGTCCGACCGAATTTCAGGTTGCCGGTCGGACTTGTTAATTTTGTAATTAAGCACTAATCAAAACCGGCATGCTTGTTGCCGGTTGAAGCACACAAAACCGGCATCCTTATTGCCGGTCATGCGTGAAAAAAAAAAAAAACTTTGGACCGGCAATTGGATTGCCGGTCATGGTTGAAAAAAAAATAAAAATCCGAGTTGTAGTCTTATTGAACCCATATTCTGAGCTGTTCCAAGTTGTAGGATTCCAAGTTGCAGGCTTGTTGAATGCATTCCGAGTTGTAGGCTTATTGAACCGGACCGGCAATTGGATTGCCGGTCATGGTTGAAAATAAAAAAAAATCCGAGTTGTAGTCTTATTGAACCTATATTCTGAGCTGTTCCAAGTTGTAGGATTCCAAGTTGCAGGCTTGTTGAACGCATTCTGAGTTGTAGGCTTATTGAACCGGACACTTCAAACTGGCAGCCTTAATGTCGGTCTTGCTTCAAACCGGCAGCCCCAATGCCGGTTTTGCTTGCTAATTACGGTGATAAGTGAGACCGGCAACCCGAAATCCGGTCCGACTACTTCATGTTCACCTTTTCGTCCTACTATTCACAAAAGTAGCGCACCCCAAAATATTGATGATATACGTGAATTTTGTGGGAATGTGAAAGGTGTGTATTTGTTTGAGGAGCTGCAAAAGATGATGATGTATTGCGTGTGAAATTAGGGAATTGCTACTCCACGAAATTTTTTGCCAAATACACGAAAATAAATAGTTTGTGACGTAAAATTCGTCAATAATAAACATTTAGTGATGAAATTTTTTATCATAACTGTTTATTTTCGTAGATTTGACAAAAGTTTTCGTGGGATTAGCATTATCCGTGAACGTACACAAACAATACTGAGCTTATTAATTAATTTGGAAAGAGAAATTTGTGTTGGAACAGATGAAACCGTGTAAAATAGGTAATTAATTTGGAAAGAGAAATTTGTGTTGGAACAGATGAAACCGTGTAAAATAGGTACGGTTTCTAAACTGTTCTAAGTTGGAACAGTTGCTTTTAAGTGCATTTTTTTGGCATGAAAGTAGATGCAATTTTTTTCGTTCCAAAACTCGTTCCAATCTCATTTGGTTCGGAAAAATAAGGACGTGTTTTAAATCATTCCTATTTTTGTTCCAAAAGTAAAAAATCAAGCTTATCCTTATAATTTTTTATCCAAAAATTCGATCCATTATCAATGTTTTATACTAGCTAGTGAGTAACAACTTTATTGATCTTTTATTTTGAAGTCTGCTGGTTGAAAAGTATTTGTTGTAAACACTCCCATTATATATGTTTGACCATAGCTCAAATAAATTTAATCCGTCTGTTGGATTTTAATTTTAGGATCGGATGAAATCCATTCACACCATGACTCGTCTTTTTTCTTTCTGTTTGGTCAAAATATATAGGCTAGAAGTTGCTTTCTTCCATTATTAGCAAGTCTACCGTCTACGTACTAAAAATGTAAACCTTGCACCGTCCAAGTCAATACATGTTTTTAAATTATTGCCATAAAAAATAAGGTGAATTTTTTTTTTTTAATATATTTTGATCTAAATTAGACATAAAAATTATATATTTTGAGATAAAATAAAAAATAAAACGGAGAATACTAAATTCTGCACTAAAACAGTGAAACATAAGTTGCTTCTCAATAATTGATATATTTTGTCATCATCTGAACATCTTTTCTGGCTATGGTGGTCATAGAATTGATAATTTAGATCCGATTTGTGGATATACGATTCGTTTGGAAAGTTCATGGATCGAATACGGATATAGAAAATTATTATCTGAAAAATTCGATCCCATATATTTTTATATTAATATAAATATAATAAATATAATATTATTATATTAATAATAAATACTAAACACAATACATATAATTCATTGAATAACGTCTATATTTTAGTGAATTTAATTAAAAAATAAAGTAAAAATAATTAAAAAATCTTAAAAATAAAAATATTTGTGAATATTTGACATTTATAATGATTAAATTTAAATTTTTTTAAATTCGGATCGAATCGGATTTTTTTTTTTGCGGATCGAATTCGGATACTAGTTGTGAATATCCGCGGATCGGATGATAGCATCCGAATTTTTTCGGATCGAATCGGATTGAAGAAATTAAGAGAATATTCGATCCGATCCGCTCCGTTGTCAATTCTAGATGCTCATGGCTTATACACATTTCCTATCTCTACCCATGACATGACTTGCAGGAAAATTTTCAATTCCGACGGCTTATTTTATCTTATAGAGTATAGTATCTGTCACAATAATGTTGCCCAAAGTCAGATCTATATATCTTATTATTATTATTAATGTTTTGTTTTTGAAGTTTTATTATTTTTAATTTAAATTTCCATATTTGTATGCATACCCAATGTAATCAGATTAGAATAGATAATCCTTGCCAGCAATTATAATCTTGCCTCTTGACATCATTTTAATCTTTAAATCAAGAAATGTTACATGACATTATATATCTGCATGATTTATTGAACAAAATAAAGGTTACATTGTAGTTTGTAAATGAGCAAGATTAACATGCAAGCATGGTGTTCCCTAGATGTGGGATATATATAATTGTTCAGTTTGAATAAATTTACCAAAAAAGCTAAAACGTTTGTGAATTAAAAAAATTAGCTAGTCATGTAACGAAAAATGTCTACTCAAAACTGCTGCAGTCTTCTTGCAGATAATCCAAGCCAAAACACCTTTAGCCATAAAAATTAAAAATATTAAAAAATTACCACATATTTTAATTTTACTCACAGTTGGTTATAGAGCCTCTGTTTATAACAAGCGATTTTTCTTTTGGCTAATAAAAAAGTCGTTCTATTTAGATTGTGATTCATTAAACAAAATCAAGGTTACATTTTTTTTTATGTGAAAATAAAGGTTACATTTGTAGTTTGTAAATGAGCAAGATTTGCATGCATGCATAATGCTCCTTAGATGCACGTGGGATATATTATACAGTTCAGGTTAAATATATTTGCGAAAGAAGCTCGAGACTTGAGTAGATATTTTTGTTGCATGACTAATTTTTTAATTCACAAAGGTTTTAGCCTCTTTCGCAAATACCCAAGTCTCAAAATGTTATCTTAAAAAAAAAAGTCTCAAAATGTTGCAGTCTTCTTGCAGATAATCCAACCCCACAGTTACTTAATGTCCCAAGCGACTATTTGGCAATTATGCATGTATATCATAATGTAATACAATTAATAAAATATGAACTCAATAATTCACAATAACATTTCATTATATAATTCACAATAACATTTCATTATATAAGTGTTATTCAATGAGTATTATACATTATGATATTTTATTAATTCACTATCGATAAATATAAGGCTAGACTTGTGATCAAAGGATACAAATAATAAGAAGGCATTGATTATCTCGACACCTACTCGTCGGTGATCAGGATTACGTCTATCCGAATATTAATATACTCGAAATATCTGATGTAAAGACAACTTTCTTGAATGGTAAATTAGATGAAGAGATCTATATGGAACAGTCCGAGAGTTTTATAACTCCAGGGACCGAACAGAAAGTCTGTAAGCTGGTCAAGTCCCTCTATGGACTTAAACAAGCTCCGAAACAATGGCATCTGAAGTTTGATCAAGCCATGCTATCAAAAGAATTTCGTATAAATGAATGTGACAAATGTGTTTACATAAAAAGGGACGACAAATCCTATGTCATTGTTTGCTTGTATGTTGATGACATGTTGATCATAGGAAGTGACAGCAACATCATCAAGGCGACAAAATCAATGCTGTGTAAGACTTTCGATATGAAAGACTTGGGAATTGCAGATGTGATTTTAGGGATTAAAATCGTTAAAACTTCCAATGGTTTGGCCTTCAGTCAATCTCACTTTGTCCAGAAAATTCTAGACAGATTTAGTAAAAATGACAAACTCATTGCAAAGAATCCTATGGATGACAATACAGTATTTAAAGTTAATACATGACATATAATACATGAACTTGAATATTTCATAGTTATCGATAGCTTGATGTATCTGACATCTTGCACGCGACCCGATATTGCATGTGTTGTGCATAAGTTATGCAAGTATACGAGCAAGCCAAGCGAAGAACATTGGAAGGGTGTAGTTCGGATTTTAAGGTATCTTAGACATAGTTATAATTACGGACTCCTTTACACTGGAGATCTTCCAGCTGTAGAAGGCAGTTATGACGCAAATTGGATATCCGGTGGTGGAGATACACGAGCCACTAGTGGCTATATTTTTCCCCTGGCAGGAGCTGCCATTTCTTGGAAATCAAAGAAGCAAATGTGCATTTCTAGATCGACTATGGAAGCTGAATTCATAGCTCTTGATGCTGCGACAGAGGAGGCTGAATGGCTCCGGAACTTCTTTGAAGATATTCCTACATGGCTGAAACCGGTACCACCTATCAGCATCTTGTGTGATAGTAAGTCGACTATAGGAAGGGCGCAAAGCCCAATCTATAATGGTAAGTCTCGACTTCTTCGTCATAGACATGACGCCATTAAACACATGCTCTCTACTAGAGTTATTACGTTAGACTATGTTAAGTCTATTAATAACGTTGTGGATCCGCTTACAAAGCCTTTAAGTAGAGAGATTGTGAAGAGTTTGACGGAAGAAATGGGTTTGGGGCCTTTATCCTAGAATCACTCAATAGTAAACTCAACCAATGCTGAAAGGAGATCCCTAAAATATGGTTCGATGAGAAAACTGAAGTTGAGCAGGATTCTACCCGAGCACTGTGGGGGTCCCCGACCTTTGCTCATTCTGTAGTTGAACGAAAGTGCTTCCTGCATAATGAGGATGAAGTTTCAGAATTTCTCAATGATTCTTGCAAGTGGAGAGTTGAAGTACAGCAGGGTACAATTTAAGTTTAGCTTAAAGTAAGAGACATCACCTATACGAAGAGTAAGTGTGGCCGCTTTGAGGAAAATACACAAGCAGTATTGTTCCAATAGTCTTCTTGAAGGTGTTAGGTTGTTCAGGGCCTAAAAAACAGCAACAGAGACTAGAACACTAGTAGAGTGGATATCATATAGGTACCATTGTCTTGGTATACATAAAAAGCGGGATAGTTCAATACATCACGTTCACTGACCCGCGAGTATATTCGATGTGTATTTTGCTAGGACCGATTCAAAGTAAACAGCCATAGAGCGCCAATGTTATATCCGTTCGATTAAACTCTCCATATTTTTGTGTCTACCGAAAGTCGCATACAATTTCATTCATGTGGGGGATTGTTAGACAAAATGACAAATTGCATGGTCAATGGTAGTTTGACCAAGTGTGTAGGCGAATCCGTGCGTTCGATTAAATCGAAACTAGTTCTTGTAGTTTATCTATATTACATACTTAACGATTGAATCATTTATTTGACATTTTGTGTCAAGGATGAATGAGAAATGGTAGTGCAAATGTTGGTTATTTGTGCATGAGTGTATAAAGTCCCACATTGAAAATATACTACAACCTTAAGTCACATATATAGTGGTTTGAGAGGGTTGTGGTTTAAAGTGTGTTGTAGAGGAAGTCTACAAGGTTCCACACGTGCGCCACCACGCACGCACGCACGACCTGACCGGACCGGTTTGGTTTGTCATAATTTCGGTTCGCTTATTTTTGGAATGAAGCCGGTTCGATTTTTGTCTGTTTAATTAGTGAGATTTTATCTCCTAATTAATTGTTATGTGAATAGTGGGATTCGTCCACTATTGTCTACGCGTTTTTTACTTTCGAAATTAATGGGATATTATCTCCTAATTAGAAACGGATTTTATCTCCCATTTGAATTGGAATTTTAAATGCGCAAGATTTGGAAGAGGATCACGATCAGATTCGTTTCTGACTAGAGTGTCCGTCATTAAGGAGTGTTTTAATTTTAGGAGTCTTGACGTACACCCCAAGTCGATTTCTTCCACTCCAACCGACCCCTAAAGTCTATAAATACCTTGCTAGTCTGTGGGTTTATTGACACCGAAAAACACTCAGAAAAGTCCTTCTAGCAAATAGGTCGGCTTACAACCCACCGTCTTTCTATCTCTTCTTTCTCGTGTCGTCGGAGAGTTTAGCTAGTGTAAGTCTCACCAGAACTCGATTAAATATTGTACTTATTATCGCGCTCATTGTGGTTGCATCCTGGGAAGCTCTACGCCATTGTAATCGAAGTACAGTACGT
Organism: Rutidosis leptorrhynchoides; assembly: GCF_046630445.1. NCBI lineage: Eukaryota > Viridiplantae > Streptophyta > Magnoliopsida > Asterales > Asteraceae > Rutidosis > Rutidosis leptorrhynchoides. The sequence goes on along the minus strand of NW_027266395.1, from coordinate 70,417 downwards.
GGCGTATTACGCTTTAAGGAAAGCGATCCGATCGTGCCTCCACTGTTTGCAATCTCTTTCCATTAAACCTTTGTTGTTTGTTTGTTTTAATCGTTTATATATGTGTTGTTGCTATTTATATTTCGAATCATATGACTATGTGTTTATTCTCACATGATTAATAATATTCAGCGTATTATTCAGTATTTATTTGTCTCTTATTGAATTAATTTTGGATTTATTGTACAAATTTTTCAAACAACTGAGAGGTAACTCGATCAAAACTTTGATCTTTTAAACTATTGCTGGTTTTTACATTTCGATTCTATTTTGAAATGGACGTGTCAAAAGTCAACTAGAATTTTAAACATGTGCTTTCTTTTTTTATTGAAGAGGAATTTATCTTATTAGATAATTAATTAAAATTTTCAGAGTGAAATTGTGTCATAATAATTTTACTAATACTCTAGTCTTAAACTCATCAAACGTTGAATTTGAAATATTTTTTATTGGCAGGTATGCTGTATTCATTGATTTCCCGTTGACTTTCGACATTGATAGACTCTTTAAAGGAGGCCCGTAAGTATTCATTTCCGTTGATTTTCGACGTCACTAGACTCTTATAGTAACTCATGAAAAGACTTAAGTCCAAGAATTTGACATTTCTCACATTTATTTGTTAGCTTGCTATACTTTGTGCAGGCTCTTAGACTATAACAAACAAGAGTATGCAAGAATGGGTGTAATTCCTCGGTATGGAGATGCCGATTTAATCCGGTGGTTTAATGTCGAACCAAATTGCACATTTCATCTTTTCAATTGTTTTGAAGATGGTGACGAGGTACTAATTCCTAAGGATACAAAACCTACATCAATATGTTTCGTATATAAATTTTAATGATAATAATATTCATCTCACGAAATTGTATTTTACAGGTCGTAGTATGGGGATGTAGAGCTCAGGGCTCTGTTGTTGGAGCTTTGAATAAATTCAAAAAATTATCCCAAAACTAGCTTCAATAGAATCATCAAATGGCGACAAACAAGAAAGATTTGAAAAAATCATGGAAGATGTGGAAGTGTTTACTCGTTGCTATGAATGGAGATTGAACATGAAAACAGGAAAGGTTAACGAAAGATATATAACCGGATATAAACATTGTATGGATTCTCCGACCATAAATGAAAAATTTACCGGCGTTAAGAATAATTACGGTTATGCACAAGTTATCGATATAGTTGCCGGCTCAGCTTCAGGGTTGCCAAAATATGGAGGAATAGCCAAGTTACATTTCGATGAGTCGGATCATGAGAAAAACCTAATCAAGGTAGACTATCACAAGTTTGAGGAAATGACTTTTGGGACAGGAATAACTTTTGTTCCTAGAGAAGAAGGCGTTGACGAGGATGATGGTTGGATTCTCACTTTTGTCCATAATGAAGTTACTAATAAATCTCAAGTAAGTTAACTAATTAAATCATTAATTACTCCATTTTTTTTTTTATAAAGGAGGAAAGGAATTATTATTGATTATTTTTAGTGGCCGAGATTGATGGTGCTGGTTAGGGATTATCTCGGATGAAAGTCCTAGTCAATATACATTTTATCAAAATTAATTAATTTTATGACAAACTGATTAATACTATCTCTATATTTGAATAAATGACACTTTGAAATTTTTCTCGCATACCAATATCATCAATTTTAATACATAAATAATCTTTACTTTATAATTTTATCTTTTTCTTTCCCTCTTAAATTATTAATTGTATGTAAAGAGAATGAATGAAGGGATAAAAAGGTAAAAAATATATTGATATCCTAAAAACATCATTTATTAAAAGACAAAAAATATCTCCAAAAACGTCATCCATTTATATACGAAAGGAGTATTACTTAATAAATTTAAAAGAATTTGTGTCTTGTTTGCAGGTTACCATAATTGATGCGAAGAAATTTCGTGAAGGGCCAGTTGCCAAAATCACTCTGCCATGTAGAGTACCATACGGTTTTCATGGTGCTTTCGTACCAACACCGTAGTCAAAATTGATTGACTTTGATAATTATGGACGGTTTATAAATTTTTTAGTTTTGGAAATGAATTATTGAATATATGTACTTGTATCAATATATAAGCTCCCTCTTGAAGTAAGTTGATCATGCCTTATACTACTATTATTGGAGTATTGAGTATTGATGTCTATTTTGTTATTTGTGTGTATTACTATTAGCTAGAAAAGAGAATAAAACTCCACAAGGCAAGCAGAATACAAGATTGTACCATTTTGTCCTGTTTCGAGCTGCTTGTATATATTCTTCCATAGTGGATAAATTTTGTAGTTTTTCCATAATAGTGGGAGGATATTAAAGGCTAAAAGAGTGCAGTGTTGCACTTTATAGAAAAACCTCATTAATAATAGAGTACCGAATTTCATAAATTTAGTTAAATAGAATTGGAAGATGATTGCTCTTGCTTCGTCGGTTTGTCCTTTTATAATATATATATATATATGATGGATAGTATAAGTGGGCCTTTAGCTGCTTCCATTCATGCAAGCATCTTCTTATCCAAGCTTTTGGATGCGGTCTGAGTTAGTATTCCAGCATGAGTGCGAATAGTAATCCCCAAGCACAGTTATATGGGGAAATTACACTATATCTGGCCAATAAAATTTGAATAACAAAATAACTAATTAAAATGTTACATAAACATAAAAACATGGAGAAAGTAGCCCATCTGATCTGCCACAAATTTGAGATCGGAGAGAACCACATCAGAGTCTAGAGTGATTGATAGATAAATGGAAACTCCCAATGCAGGTGAAGCAACAGTTCAATGCGAAGAGAAAGCAAAAAAAAATAGAAGAAAAATAAAGAACTATGAACCTAAATGCTTGTAACCTAAGCAATGATAGTCTCTTCCATGATTTTGAATGCTATTGTATTCCATTCTAATGTGTTTTAGTGTTTCCAATCCTAAGAACTAATTTTGATTAAGAATTTTTTTTTTTTGGTTTCCATCACGAAATAAAAACAGGGCCTTTTTTTTTAAGTAGATGGAAATAGTATGATTCAAGAAGTATCTGAGGAGGAAACTGTGGCTGCCCTGAAGGATATTGGAAATGACAAGGCCCCTAGCATAGATGACTAGATGGCTATAATAGTTTATTTTTCAAGAGGAACTGGGGATAGAAGGACCTGATGTGACACAAGCAGTGTTGTTTTTCTTTCGGAAGGTTAGGCTTGCTAAGCAATTTAGCTCAACTGCACTCATAATAATTTCCAAAACAGACAACCCGGCTGGTCTAACTGATTACAGGCCAATTGCCTGCTGTTCAATGGTGTACAAGATCGTTACTAAGGTGCTAACTGCTAGATTGAGTAGAGTTCTGTGAAAATTAATTAATATCGCCATTGTAATCCGCTTTTGTTAAAGATAGGAATGTCTTTGATAAAATATTGGTGGCCCACGAGCTTGTTAGAGGTTATCAAGATGAAGAAGTAGATATGAATTGTGCTTGCAAGATCGACATTCGAAAAGCTTATGACTCTATGGAGTGGGGTTTCTTGGAGGAGATGATGAGGAGTTTATGCTTTCCTAATCTGTTTATTACATGGGTCATGGAATGTGTGAGGACATCATCGTACTCACTTATGATAAATGGCAGTTTACGAGGGTATTTTCAAGGCAGGAAGGGATTACGCTAGGGAGATCCTTTATCCCAATTGCTCTTTGTTCTGGTTATGGAGTATTTGATGAGGAGTGTTGCAAATCCTCCATCTTGGTTCAGGTTCCATCAGGGATGAGAATCTTTGAAACTCACACACTTATGTTTTATAGATGATTTATTTCTATTTTGTGGTGGGGATGTCGAGCCAATTCTATGATTAAAAGGGAAGCTGGCTCACTTTTATTATGTTTATGGTTTACAAGTTAATGAGACAAAGAGTAGTGTGTTTATAAGTGATGGAGATGTAGAGAAGAGAAGTGAGTTGATTAGTGTCAATGGTTTTCAGGAGGAAGTAATGTCGGTACGATATCTCGGAATCTCATTGATTACTAGTAAGTTGAGGAAATAATATTGTAGTGAATTGGTAGGAAAAATCACAAAACGAGTTTTAGGATGGTTGGTAAAATTTTTGTCACATGCAGGGAGATTAATACTGATACAATCGATTTTACATAGTTTGCACATATTTTAGTGCTCAATTTTCATTCTGCCCAAGGCCATAATCAAAATTATAGATGTGAAGTGTAGGAATTACTTATGGTCAGGTAATGATAAAAGAGGTTTAGTAACTGTGGCTTGTAAGGATGTATGCTTGCCAAAGAAGGAGGGGATTTGAGTATTAAAGATATAGAAAAGTGGAATCAGGCTGTGGTAGCTAAACAGATTTGGCATATTCTTACTGCTAAAGAAACTCTATGGGCCACCTGGGTGAATAGCACGAAACTAAATAGGTTATCGTTTTGGGGAGTGTGAAAACCCTCTGACTGCAGCTACGCGTGGAGTGTGGTGTTAAAACTGTGAGCTATGTTTAAGAGGCATTATCGGTATGAGCTGGGAAGGGAAAAATCTTTAATCTTCTGGTTGATCCGTAGGTCCATGGCAATGCCTTAAGAGATATGTTTCTAGACATCTCTTTTGTTGATGCAGATATAGGGCGATCAAAGACAGTAGCACGTGTATGGAGGGCTGGTAGATGGTGATTGCATGTTCCCATTACTGTTGATATATATTACTGAAACATGGAAGAGAGTGAGAGGAATAAAAGGAGACACAAATGATTCTTACAAGATTGTTTGGGATGCTGATAAAACGGGTAAGTATACTATCTCTGCCGGTTTTAATGGGATTCGTAGGAAAATGCATGTAGTTCCTTGGTATAAGTTGGTTTGGGGTATTGCAAATTGTCCTAAAAACCGATTTTATATTGTGGTTAGCAATTAAGAAAAGGCTAGCTGTGAGGGAGAGATTATTCAGATGGGAGATTTGCAACTCTGATATTTGTCCTCTGTGTAATTATGGAACTGAATAAGTAGCTCACTTCTTTTTTGAGTGTGTGGTATCCTGGATGGTTTGGACTGCTATTATGTCAAGATGTGGTATTCATAGGCTTCCATATGAATGGAGACGAGAGGTTTGCAGGTTTGCAAAGAAGGCGATAGGCAAAACTGTTTTGTCAAAGGTAAGACATTGGGCGTTGCTATTTTGTGTATATATATATTACTAGGCGAAGGCTCGCGACAAAGATGTAATATGTTGCGATTCAAATTGTTGATTATTATTATGGTTTTACGAATAAAAAAAGGATAGGTGCTTGAGAAATTATGAATAAAAATATATATGTACACAATTTTATTAAAAAAAGAATAGAATATTTACATGGATTTCGGGAATTTTTTCATGGTCAGACTCATTTTGACTAGATAAACATCGTGTCGATGTCGGATTTTTCAAATTTCGAACCGTTTGGCGTAGATCTAAGCTTAATGGTGTGGCCTCATAAAAAAAAACTTTGAGGACCGTTTAGGTGAAAGTTGTGGGAAAAACCGACAAATGGCAGCGCCGTCAATGGTAGCCGGATTCCGGGAATTTTTATATGTCCGGATTCGTTTCGACGAGATGAACATCTTTATGGTGTCGGATTTTTCAAATTTTGAACCATTTGGCGTAGATCTAAGCTTAAAGGTATGATCTCGGATATAAACTTTGAGGACTGTTAACACTTTAGGAGAAAGTTTTGGTAAAAACTGATTTTAACTAAAAATTTGTTCAGTTTTTTAAAAAACTCTTAAAATATTCATATGAAGTCGGAAAACTATGCAACGACTCTCATTCCATTGTAAAAATAGAAATCTATATTTTTGTGTCTAATATCAATATCACGAATCGGCTTCCATTTGTAGCTACATAGGTTTGAAGTTTCGAATTATTTTTGGGAAAGAGATGATCAATGAGACACGTGGCAGCACGCCATTCGTTCTTTGATGAAAGGGCTGACGCGTCATATGTGCCAAAATGGATGCGAAATGACGTTTTTGTTCCCATTCTTATTCCTTGAATCATGTAACTGTGAGGGTAAAAAAGTAGTTTAATATATTTTGTATTGTTTTTGATCACGAAATGAAAGGTTGGATTTGAATTTTTGAGAATCCAATGGCTTATATCAATGAACAGGGGAGGAATAGTGGGATGAATCTATTTAGGCCATTTTTTCCCTTCTTTTATATTTTTTTATATTAAATATGGCAAGTCAGAAATATAATTGTGTTTAGAGGAGAAGTTTTAAACGTTGCAAGGTTGATGGAAAATGTGAAGCATGACATAATTTTTTTGATTGTCACATAAAAAAGATCACATATAGGGACATGTTGAGATACTGAAATTGATGTAAGGGTGCATCTTGTTGCACCTATTGCTTTAATTTTATGTTGTGTATATTACTTGGTTCAATAAAAAATAGAAACATGGCCTTTTAGTAAACGGTAAAGATCGACTAGAAAATAAGCTGGAATCCTTTTTTTTTTTTTCATTCAACTGATCATTCTCTCGATAAAAGAGGCAAAACAAGAGTCTATATATGAGCTCAAATTGAAAACCTAATATGCGACGATCTTGGTCATAATTAACCAACTCACAAATCGAAAACCGGAAAAAGCAAAAGAGCCGAAAATGAAGTTTTTCACACTAGCTGCTGCTTATATATATTCTTCCATACAAAATAGTGGAATCATCCAAAACCAGAAGCCGGCTACTTAATCATATTGGATTGACCATGATATAGAAAACCTAATCAAAGATTAAAGCCAGAAGGCTTATTTTTTGGAGACTGGAGATGGCATAGTGATTAATAGCATGTTTGTTTATACATTTTTTTTTGGTCAATCCAATATAATTTTGTCTTGCCAAGAAAAACGTTCATACAAAAACAGCTCATATCAGAGCTAGTTTACATCCCAAAATCGTATGACCACTAGCAAAAACATATATTTGCCAAAGATAAAACAGATTGCTTGATTGTCCATTCAACCTTTTTGTAATATTTCATACTACGTACCTATGTCCCTAATTATTTGTCACTTTTAGTGATAGGGGGAGTATGTACGTACAAACAACAAAATCCATCACAATATTACCAGGACTATATTTTAAAATTAAACTTAAAGTCGTCCATTAATTTTGCGAGCTAACTAATTTTGAGTAGGGATCGATTGGAATGAATGAAAGCTGCGTGAAAACCGTATGGTACTCTACAAGGCAGTGTGATTACTGCAACTGGCCCTTCACAAAATTTCTTGGCATCAATTACGTGAATCTGAAAGGAAGACACAAATTTAAAATTAACAAATATATTGTGTATTAATCTTAATTTAGTTAATATTTATCAACGTACTTGAGATATGTTAGTATCTTCTTTATGGACAAAAGTGACAATCCAACCATCATCCTCATCATCACCTTGTTCTCTAGGGACAAAAATAATTCCTGATACGTAAGTCTTATGCTCAAACTTGTGACATTCTACCTTAATCAGTTTTTTCTCATCGTCCCACTCATCGAAGCATAGCTTGGCTACTCCTCCGAATTTCGGCAATTCTGACTCTTCGCTTAAGTCCACAATTTGCGCATACCCATACTTATTCCTAATACCCGTAAATTTTTCATTGATGACGGGAAAATCCATACAATTTTTGTATCCGGAGATGTATCTTTCATTAACCTTTCCCGTTTTCATATTTAACCTCCATTCGTAACAACGAGTAAATAATTCCTCATCTTCCATGATTTCTCTGAAACTTTCTTCGTCATTGTTTGATGATTCTATGGTAGCTAGTTTTTTTGCCAACCTCTCGAAGTTGTTTAGAGGTGCTTTAAGAACTGATCCAGATGCTCGACATCCCCATACAACAACCTGTATGTATATGCATAATTCCCTCAATATACATGGATGCATGTGATCATATTTGTATTTAGGTTAGTAAAAAATGCAAGGTTTTTATAGCTTTAGGAATACCTCATCATCACCATCTTCAAAACAATTGAAAAGATGAAATGTGCAGTTTGATTCGACATTAAACCATCTGATTGAATCTGCATTTCCATAAAGAGGAATTATGCCAATTTTAGCATATTCTTCTTTGTTGTAATCTATGAACCTGTACAAAGTCAGGAATTTGACAAATTAATGTTAAGAAATAAGAAATGTTATAACAAATTAGAATATATTATTGTAATTGAATATAAGAACATATATGAATACTCACTGGCCTCCTTTGATGACTCTATTGAGGTCTATGGTCAACGGAAAATCCATGAATACAACATACCTGCCAATAAAAGAAAGGGTTAGGAAACCAATGAAGACGACATATAATATTGTTTTTATGAGCTCTTGTTGATAGGACATGGACAAAAATTGGACCAATCGAGATTAACCAGGATCTAGTTGAACTTGAAGCATACACGTTCGGTTGGTTTTAAGTTTTTCATCCATACTTGTAATCTTTGTAAACGTTTCATTATCAAAAAAATTGAATGGGTCGATGATTTTTAGGGAAAAACTTAAACCAATTAGTTTTGGTATAAATATTCCTAGAATCACGGAGCAACCGGTTTTGATCAAGTTTTTAATTACCTCTCAGTGACCCCTAAATCATGAGTAAATGGGCATCTGTCAAGTTTAAGATCCATTCTGTGAAGTAATTCTTTACCATCAGCTGGGAACAAATATAAAGCAGCTTTCAGATTCGAATCAATTGTTTATTAATTAATTAATTATAGATTAAGGAAGAGTTATCAATTACCAGAAATTACACCCATTTCAAAATAAGGTTTCGTAGCCTCCCTACCAGTGATTACCAGTTCTCCAGTACTTGGAACTTTCTGTGACAAAAAAAAAAAGCTTTAGAAATTTTCTTACAAATTTAAGAAATTTTGAACTAGTCTGGTTTACCTTGGTTCGATCCAATTTTATAAAAGATATATTTTTCTTGCAAAGTCTTCAAGCTAGGAAACTAAGAATTCTCTTAAAAACAAAGAGGACCTACGAATTTTGGAATTCACCTTAGGATGACTTGTGCAAGATCGATTCCAAGCTTCGCTGACGCCCCAAACGCTTTTAGTTTGGAGAGTAGAGACATCAATCTCTTGAGGTTGGTGACTTTCTGCAACAGTGTAGATTTTTCCTCCATGTTCGAAAACACTAGTGTTGCTTGTGTTCTTGTATGGTTGGCCACACCTCAACTGGAAAAACATCAGGAATCCCAAAAAGTTTGAGGATTTCACAAATAGAGTCGAAAATCATGGATATGTATTATGCAAATGTTATCAGGAAATAATTTTTTGTTGATAAAATATCAATTATTATCAGGTAAAATAGTATATGGTCGATGTAGGTTGTTATCAGATTACCAAATTAAGCACGGCACCGGTAAATATGGCCAGAGAATCCCCTTGTGCCACCGGAAAAATACCCGGTCTGTTTCTCTGTTTTTCCCATAAGAATGTATCAGTTTCAACATGTCTATTATCGTAGACGACATTCCAGCTCCCGTCACTTTCTCGATTAAAATACATTGCATGAAGCATTCCTTCTCCTTCTACCATATCGAAGCTGTTTTCCCCAACATAGATTTTGTGGATTTTAGTCCTCCATATAGAGGATTTGATCCTGAAATCATGTTTCTAATACGTTAAGGATCCACCGGAAAAATCCTAACTGCTAGGAAATAATCCTAGAGCGAGTCTACGGGGTTATACTCTTTTAGGATTTTCCTCTTTAAATTAAGCACATACCGTTTCTTATGTAAACCCCCTCTGGAAAATCGTTTGGAATTTCCCCCTCAATGTTGGTAATCACAATGGCTTCTGTCAGCTCATTAATTGGAGCAAAATTACTCTGCAAGTTCATTTATTTATTTATTTTTATTTAAACAGGGTTCGAAATTGAAATTGCAAACGAAATTCTACTGATCGAAGTTACTATGTTATTTTATATACCTGTGATGGGAGCAATGGCTGGTCAACAAAGTCAAAGACAGAATCTACAAAGGCGTTCAAGAGTTTGACAGAACTATTCTTAACAAAGTCCTGGATATTGATTTGCAATGGCAGCTGATCAAATTGTTTCGTTAATGGCTGCCCATTCGAACACAAAATAACAAGAAATTATTTTCCATGAGTGTTGTAGCAATGAAAAAATGATTTGTAAAGGGAAATTTCCTTGTATGCATATATAGCTGGAGACACTTTTTTTTTTTTTTTAGCAATAAATTTTGTATAGGAGGAGGGGCCGTGAATGTGAATTTCACATTCAGATTGACTGTGCCAATCAATGGTTGGATGAGTAGTAGTTTCAGTACTTCGATGCATATCCATTGATTTAACCCACGAAAAGGGAAAACTGAAACAAAATGATCCGAAACTAAGCTCGCTCGATTTTGAATTGGATCCGATTTGTGATTGTTTGATAATCAGTTCCAAATTTTGAAACTGGACTCGGGAATTTAAATTGAACCCTAGACTGGATATGTTTATAACTATATTACATTGTACCTTGAAAACGGAGGACAGAGTGGTTTTGAAGAGATCAAAGTCTAATGACACTGAAGGCCTTTGCACACTGCAATTCACTTGAAACATCATCTTAGAGGCTGCCATTGTTGTTGTTGTTGTTTTTTTTTTCCCTTTTTGTTTAAAATATGCATACACATGCAAGGATATATATACTACAAATCAAGGTGCACTTATATTACTTCAAAATAATAATAATAAGATAACATTGAAATATCAGTATCATTACTTATAATACAAATCGTGAATTATTGAGTACAAGTTTTACATTATTTTATAGAGAGCGATAGGAAATGTACAGTTGTTCGTTTGCATTTACCAATTGGGTTGCTTGCGATGAGTTTTCAGCCCACATTTAATGGCAAGAGAAGTCAAAACTGTTTCATGGGGACTCGAGTTATTAGGGATATATATATACTTGGAGGTCGATGGAGATAAGCGAATAACGGGTAGAAGAAATATTTAATTCGACCATACTGTGATCGTGTCGAATTTTATTTTAGTTTTAGCTAAACCTTTTTTGATATACCTAATTTATAATACGCCTTGAAAGTCTAACCCTGTAAAAATCGAATCCATATACTCACTCTGAGAAAATGCCTTCACCATTTAAACTTGATCATATTCACAGTAGTCAACAACATTTATTATCATACAGACCTACATCAAATAATAGAGTATTGACTTTGAAGAGGAACCAAATTATTTTTCTGTCTTGATAAGTTGCAGCCGAAACTATTAAATGCCAAAACAGGTAGATATTTTCATGGAATTCATGATATATAAGTTGGATGAGCTCATTAATTAGCCATATGAATTTGACTTTCATACAGAAACTGATCGCATGCATATAGCTTTTAAGAGAAAAAAAATACTAAATAGCTCTCGCGAGAAGATATACCAATCCGGCAAATTATTACAATCGATAAAAGGATGAGATTTATAGGCCGAAAGAATGATTTTGTAATTGAATTATAATTTTAAGTTGGAAGATTAAAATATATTACAGTTAGAATTAGATATTTGGTTTAGCATTAGCTTCGTTGTAGTCGGTTTTTTTTTTCTGAGAAAGGGAAGAGAAAATGATGACAAAATCTACTCTTTAACCGAATTTGTAATCGACAGAACAGAGTAATTTAAATTAGTTTGTTTGCTCACTTCGTGTAACTTCTTTGTCTAACGTGCACAATGATGTGCATAAAAAAAAAAAAAAAAAAAAAAACGTGCACAATGATCTCTTTGTCAAGTCTTAATGGGCCACAAGTTGGTCCATTCTTTCTTTGTTGTTGACTTTTTGTCTTTAAGTTATTCATTTTGCTGCTTAAGTCCCCTTTGTTTTGAATTGTTTTCATAAGGTCTCGATGATATTTTATTTTTTTTAAGTTCTAACCACTCATTTCATTCAAAATCTATTGAAGCTACATAGTTAAGAGAGTGTAGTAATTTGTCTTGCTCATTAAATTTTATGTATGGCTAATGAACGAACTAAGCAATTTCCTCAGTCACCTAGTAAAATTAAAATCTGCTACAACTTCCAAAACTCCACATCAATCTAAGTGAGTTGTGAAGAATGTCTATAAATCTAAGCCAGGGAGCAGCCTTGGCGGTCTTACTGTGGAGAATTGCAAGACTAATAAGCTACCCCCTGTTCAAGATGTTGTAGCGTCGACTGGTTTGTTATTAGGTATGGATTTTGCAGTTGAAATAGAGGACGCATCGCAAACAATTGATAATTCTATCTCTAAAATGCTGAAGCAGTGATGTTTTGGTCGGTTAGCCAAGTTGATGCACAAAGATCATCAAGGGTTTCTGTGGACTTTAAGGCATGACCACAACTTGTTTTTCGAGAACGTCTATCCTAGATGGGATGACATATTCTTTAATATCATGCATCGGGGCATAAATTGGTACATAGTGGCCTTCAAAACTCCACTTATACGATCTCAGAATTTATTCGCTTCAACTGCTGGTTTTTTTATTTGCTTGTTGTACTTGTTGTTTGTCTATGTTTAGGAATTCTTTATATCATCGATCTAGGGTATTTGTAATCGATCATCACTTTGTAATTGACTTTTGTAATTCGGCCCTATAGTTGAGTTGCGAATGATATTTATCGATAATATCAACGGTTTTGTCCTAATTTGAAGGGCTCCGTGAGTTTCATCCGAAGATTATCGATAAATTGATGTGACTTTACTCGACCATTTTAAGTTAATAAAATTGTTTCCTCCTTTATGCAAAATAAAATAAAATTGTATATCCTGGACTGAATCCACGTACATTCCGGTCAATGATCATCAACTTATATTAGTTAATTATACTCCTAAATAAGCTTAATAAATTGTATGTACTTACGTGGCCTCCAAAATAACTGGCGATCCAGTGAGAGCGAGGAAGTACGCCATAGGACTCCTTGCACTTTTGGATGAATCTTTTGAGATCAAAGGGCATAGCAGGAAACATCGTATCGTCGCTGCCTCGACCTACGGCATCGCCATCGTATCATAGCAGGAAATATTAATGTAGTTAAGAATATTGCAACTAATAACAATTATTCTATTTTCTCTTATTTAGGTCCATTCTATTTTCTAGCAACGAATATATTTAACAACTGTATAATTACTAGTTAGTGGCTCCGTCCGTTGGACGGAAAGACCGTACCTTTGAAAATTAATAATTTAAATATATCATATAATAATTATATAATAATTATTTGTAATAATAATTATTAAATATATGTCAAATATTATATCAAAAAGAAATTATTTTAACTTTATATCAATTATAATTATTTTGATTTTATTTCAAAATTTACGATCCTATTAGAATCAAAATTTTATTTTATTTCAAAAATAATAAACATAGCAAAAAAAAAAATTACACATCAAGATTTGATTTGATAATAAAATTTATAATTGGATCTAATCAATTCAATTTTTCTTACTGTTTGAAATATAAGATATGCTTATTTTAATTAAGAATAGGAAAAAAATATAGCGAATTTTTATTAGGAATAATAGTTTCATAAAAAATTAAAAAGAAAATAATATATATTATATTTTGATTAGAAATATTTTTTTAATAATATGTCAGTTTGAATAGGAAAAAAAAGATATGTCCGTTTTAATTATGAATAGGAAAAATAATATAATGAATTTTAATTAAAAAAGTTTATTAATTGTTTAAAAAATAAGATATGTTCATTTTAATTAAGAATAGAAAAAACATATAGTCGATTTTATTAGGAATAATAGCTTAATAAAAAATTTAGAAAAATAATTTATATTATAATTTGATTAGAAATAATTTTTTAATAATATGCCCGTTTGAATAGGAAAAAAGAATACATACCCTAATTAGGAATAGAAAAAAAGAATATAATGAATTTTAATTAGCAAACATTGGTTCATAAGAAAATTAATATATATTATATTATAATTTTATTAGAAATAATTTTTTATATAATAGATAGGAAATTGACTAGGAATAAAATTATTATATTAAAAAAAAATAGTTGATAGAAATTTTATTAGGAATCATTATTTTTATTATTTTGATTTTCTAATTAAAATAGGAAAAAAAATAATATCATTGACTTAAAATTGTAACTTAAAACCTAATTAAACTCAAATTCTAAAATACATGTGTCAAATTATTATTCATCAATAAATCGTCATGTGTCAAATTTTGATTTGACGATAAAATTTGCAATTGAATTTACAATTGGAACAAATTTAAAATTGAAAATGTTTCGCTATTGTCTATAAGATTTTGACGCCATCCTATAATAAAACAAGATCGAAAAGATAATTATTTCAATATAATTTTGTTGATTACACAACAATAGAATGTTATTATGGTGGGAAACAAATCGATCACAATAAAAAGAAAATAAATGTAACGACTCGTTAAATCGAGCTTAGATTTGCGTGTCAATTTTGTCGACGTGGCGATAGTTTTAATAAAATAATGATTAGATGCACGTGTTTATTTTACGAATAAGAATTTTCGTTTTGACGATTAGATTCGATTGATTAGCGCGATAACAATTAACCGATATGCATTAGTATAAGTATTTCTATATGATAGGAAATGGTACAAGAAGTAATGATACAATTATAAAATCAAACCTTACGTTACATTAAAGATACAAGTTGTACAAGAAATTCTTACTAGATACATATTGAATTCTATGTACATTTCCTAAAGTTGTATAACAAAATAAATAATTCATATATTAGCCAAATATTTCATGTCTTAAATACAAAAAAAAATAAAAAATGAACAAGCCTACACTATTACATCAATCCAGCCAGCCTTAATGATCAGCCTAGGGCAGCCCCTAAGCCTGCCAAACTCAGCTCCAAGACCTAGGAAAATGCAATATTTCTTGACCATTTCCTGCACATAGCACAATAACACAGCAAGCACCGTCAAAGACACCTGTGGGATAGATAAAATGCATCACTGCATGACTCAAAACAGCTATAAACAAGCTAGACATGTGTGCAGACTCAAGCAGGCCAGCAAACCAGGCATACATGCAATTTCTCATACAGGAAAGGGCTGCCCAGATTATAGTACTTCCACAATTCTAATCTAAGTAAAACTCTCTCAAAATTCACAGCAAGGCAGCCATTACAATAGAGTTTAAATCTCTGTATCACACACATTCAATACAACTAAGTTAGTCTAAACAAACTTAGCCGACAGCTGATTTTCAAGATATAAATCAGTCAATTCCTGAATATGTAGACAGGCAATGCATGCAATATTTTCAGTCAACTCAACATACAAGAAACCTTTCTAAACTGTAATTGCAACCCAAACAGGAAGTTTCATCAGGATCACCAACACAGGAACAAGCAGGGCAACCAAAAATCAATTTTTCCAGAAACCTAAAACCTTACCTCAGTCGTGATCTTCATCCCTCACTGATCACCAAAACGGACGACGCTGGGCCGGCAGCTGACAGGAGGTCACTGAGTCAGAGGCGAGTCAGCACCGAGCCACGAACCGAGTCACCGATTCCAGCCAAGTCTGGTCGAGTTCCGGTGTCCTCAACCTACATCAAAGCCAAACCACATCAGGAGAGAACAATTTTAGCCGTAGCAGTAAGAACCCTAGAACTTCAATTTTCAATTCACGGCAAATTAGTCCGATATTTATATCGATACTTGTATAGGAATGATTAGAAGAAGGAGTAGAGTAACATATATGAGAATTTGACGAAAACACCAAAACGACGAAGAACCCTAAATTACAATAATCGAAATTAAAACTTACACGAGCGGAATTGAATGAAACTGTTGGTAGAAATAGGTTCATGATGTTGATGGGAGCATTTTGATATATGAATCGGACGCTGAAATCGCCGGGAAGGGCGAGGCCGACTAGCGACAGTGAGATCGGTGACGGATGCGATATCGCGTCGCACGTGAAGGAGAGGAAGAAGAAATGATTTGGACCGAACGGTCCAAGTCTTTATATACGAAATCAGTTACAATCGATTTTATAAGTAAAATACGATACTGTCCCTAAAAGTTTAACGAATTCACTAGAATACCAACGTAAATCTTCCGGTCAAATAGAAAGTCAATGGTTTTATGGTCATTTTACGGAATAAAATCGGTTCTTTCGGTTTATTTCGGTTCAATTCGTTTTGATTCAAGCTGATTGGAAACGGTTTGATATTAAGTCGTCCGCACCTACGTTTAAAGGCAATTTTAACCTTCTATTTTTAAAGTATTTACAAAAATACCAACTGTCAGTTTTAAAAGAATGATTATTTTAGTAATTTTACTAAAATCGAACCTGTTTTTATTTTCCGAAGCAAATTAAATAATTTCTACTTGTCCAAAAATTATGAAATTTTTACAGTAGGCCAAAAATATTATTTTCTACAAAATATCAAAAGTTTGGGATTTTCCCAAGTCAGATTTGATTTATATTAATTTCTGAGTTATTTCAGTTGTCAAAAATGATTTAAAAATAACTAAGTGTCTCTAGAAATATTTTGAGTCATATTTTAACTTAGAAAAGTATTCTATAATATTAGGATATCACTTCCAACCAGTAGGAATATTTTATGATATTTATTCTATTTTAAGTAACATATAATAAGAATTTACTAAAGAAATAACTTTGAAGACAACTAAGGAAATAAAAATAATGGAAGAATAATCGAACTAAAGGATAAGAATGCTTATGACGAAGTGACGAGTAGGATTAACTCAAGTAATTTTTCTGTTAAGCGTTAGTATTTACGGGGTTAATTAATGATATTTCGATAGGTCATTAAATTGCGACGTCAAGGTTACGCGAGGAGGAACGATTCGAGACGTACAGAAACAGTGAGTGTACTTTCTATTTAATTATGTAGAATATATTCGTATTTTACGAAATATATATATAAATATATTACTATGCCGTAAGTTATTCACGTATCGATGTTTATGATTAATTAAAGGATGCGGCATAGCTATATGATATATTTTTTAGAACTGAAGAGAATTATTTTTAAAGACCCCAAGTAATGTTTAGACGTTTTAATAACGACGAGGTTTAAAGCAAGTTGATGCTTTATATATATATATATAAATATACGCGAACCCAAAACTTTTTATTCGAGGTCGAGGGGGATTTGGTCGACTTTGTGGCGACCAGTTCAAAATAGTACTTGGTCCTTACGCGGCCCCATGTTTACGGTCTGATCAGAGGGTACGGTTTCATTAGTTTATCTAATGGAATTTATTATTACTTCCATGTTTACGGAAGTCGAGGTTATTAGAAAATTATAACAGGTCGCCCTGCTGTAATTCCTAATGTTTTTCACTAAAAGGGTTCGATAAATGTTTTCGAGGAAAAATATTTTTCTATGAATTTTTCGAGGTATAATATTAGTTTCACAGATGGTTCCGAGGAGTTATTATTACTGTTATTTCGAGGAATATATATAAGTTCTATAATGTTTTCGAAGAATTATAATTACAAGTGATTTATGATGTTTATGAAACTCAAGTTTTACTAAATGATATTTTCAAAGAAAAACTTTTCAAAGAAAAACCTCACTAAGCAATATAGCTTACGTTTTTTCGAAATGTTATTTTCTTTCTCTTCAGGTTAAGCAGGATCAGGTTACGAGGCATGGCTAGGGCCCGATTTCCGCAAAACAATAGAAGCAGGCGATAGAAGGTACCAACGGGCCCCGCACTAGGCCTACAGGAGGGGTCGAAATGCGGGCGTCTCAATAAAGCTTCTCCTAATTAAAAAAAAACCATCGATCACAATAAAAACAAAACAAAGCTTCTATTAATTAATTAAATAATTAGTAGTTGTATTGATGAGGGAAAAAAAATCCTATCGAAGCTTCTTTTTGAAAAAAACAAAGCTAGCTTAGCAAAAAAAAATCGTACGGGAAATTGTTGTTCTTACGGGTGTGAATTTAGTATGGTGCATATAGTTATATATATATATATTCGTAAAGCAAAGATAAAAGAGAATAGAAATCTGATTAGGAATAAATAATTGGTATATTATTAGAAATATATATTTGGTAGAATTTTATTAGGAATCATTATTTTATTGTGTTTTGATCTCTTAATTAATTAGAATAGGAAATATTATTGACTTAAAATTATAACTTGATTCTTAATTAAACTCAACAACTTGATTCCTAATTAAAACGCCATATATCGGATGTTGATTTGACAATAAAATTTACAATTAAATTATAATTGAAATAAATTGAAAACATTCTCTCTATTGTATATATATAAGATAAGATTACAAATATATAATTAATATATATAGGCTATTGCTATATAATTACCGGCGAGTGTTGATTGCTTGCTGAGAGTGGCTAGGGCACAAGTCCGGCTTCACCCTTTGCCCAAAAAATAAAAGTTATATATAACGTAATGTGAAAAAAAAATTATTATACCATCCAATAAATTAAACAAAAATCATATAATTACTATTTTTAGGATAATAAAAGGTATAAATATTTTATACAACATAATTTTTATTATAAGGCTGCTATCGTTTTTTTAGGGCAATGCAAACCTGTAAATATTTTATACATATAAAATTTATACATAATAAATTTATTCATAGTTTAGATATAAAATGTATATTAAAAATATAAAAAAAATATAAAAAGCATATATATAATAAAGGATCCCATTCTTTTATTTTACCTAAGGCCACATAATAATATAGCCGGCATTGCTAGGCCATCTGGCTAGGCGGTAATATTGTCAATCTCAATCTATGAATTCTTAATTGTTTTGGAGCACGTCTCACTCGCATTTGTGTAAAGCACAAAGTAGTAATAATTATATTATTTAAGGTTTTATTGTATACTCTTAATACAATATTTAAAAATTAAAATATAGGCATTTGCCTTGAAATCCTTAGTTATAACGGAGTAAAAACCCTTTTGAAAAGTGATATTATCAAAATATAGGATCGGCACAGAGGAAGCCAGAGCACCCAATGCCAAGTGAGGATACTTCAAACAGAACCATCATAATCCTGCTTGACGTGTCGGATAATCTCCGCATAGTCTGTGAGTGCCTTAGCTGAATTAAAGTATCCTCGACAATTCAGATTTTGAGGGATTCCTCCATAGTTCCACATGGCTTCGATATACCATAGAATCGATGCTATTAATAGCTATAAATCAACAAGATTAATAGCTATAATAAAAAAAAATCATCTTAATTACCTCAATATACAGTAGGAGAGCTCTGAAATCGGCAGTAATATTCTCCCGAAGGAAACCACCCGATTAAATCATAAGTCAGAGAACCTTCAGCTCCGAAGTAGACAAAGATAGGCGAAGGAGCATTGGCGCGACCTCCATGCGTAGAATCCACGACATATCTTTGTTTAAATGCAGGCCCGTCTCGAGATACCGTGATATGCAAGGAAAAAGTGAAATGTGGGGCATTTATTCATGAATAAAATTTTTATAAGACTTTTGTTTTTCAAGTATTATTAAGTATGTTTTGTAGCCTTTTCCTTTATACAATTTTTTTTTAGGCCTTTTACAGAATACTATATAACATTATTTCTCTAGGCCTAGGCAATAGTCTATCTAGGCTAAGGCAATAGTCGGGCCTATTTGAATGTCGTGTAGCTGTGAGGGTTGTAGTTAAAATGGTGGAGTACTGTTTGGGAGTAGTAAATGGTTTTCTTACCATTCTCAAGAAACAATGGTGAATTAGAGACAAGACTTTTACTATTCGAATTGAAAGAAACTGGAACAGCTGCACATGAGAGAATGATGACCAAAAACGTTCAAAGGACGCGATTCAATGACTAAAAATTAACGTGTATGGAGGAAACTAGCATCGTTTTAAAAAATTGTAGTCCAAATTTACCGTCCAACATCAGAATATTAACAACATTAAACTTGTGATATAAGAAAGGAAAAAAAAAAACACAACTTCAATCTCTTCATCTCTAAAACCACATCGTCTCTATTTCTCTTCCTCTTCAACAAGACCACCCTTCTTGGCTCTGTCATCGGCTATTGTCATCCTTTATTCTGTAAGTAATTGTTTAGATTTTCTATGGATCGTTACTCAGAATCAATTTTGCGCCTGGATTTTTTTTTTTTGGTAATCAATAATTTTATTGCTCCAAATGGTAAACAACATAACATAAAAGATAATAATTGTTGAAATTCTGGGTTTTGCACAGAGAAATCGATCGGAGTGTGGAAGGGAGAAGAAGGAATTAGGGATTAGGTTTTCAAAAAAGGGAATAGCCATTGCAAATCGGGGAAGAGAAGAAGGAAGGAGATGACGTCGTTTTCAACAAACAACACTGCTTCCTCACTCGCTGGAGCTGCTCTGTTCGGCCCACTCTTTTCTCCGTCTCAGCTGCGTGTTGGTGATGGGTCTCGCGCTCTCCTCGGCCCAGTTCGTTCATCTCTTCCGCTCGGCCCAAGTCAGCCCATTCAATCTCATCAGCTTCAGTTGCTTCTCCTGCAAGCAACAACCTTCTTCTTCACCAGATTGCTTCTTCTGCAAGCAACAATCACCCACTTGCAATCATCACCATGCTTATGACAAATCAACCATTCCTAATCATTCTAAGCATGGTCTTACCATCCTTAGCATGGCTTTGATTGTAATGACAAACATAAACATGGATTAGATTAGACTCATAATACTTAATTTCTTTCTTTAATAGTTTTTCATCACAAAATTGTAGTATAAATATAACAACAATAGAAATGTAACATTTAGTTGAAATCAATAACAAACTTAGTTTTCTCTCAATTTTGTGTCCGCCAAATCCAAATTTCAACAATAACGTTCGGCAAAACTCATAACAAAATTCCTACAAATCCCTTCGTCAAGGTCTCGACTTCAACTAACAAAGGAATTATACGTAATTCGTAACAGAAACTTAATGAGAAAAGGGAAATCATTGATAATATCATGCTTATAAGATTTCATAGACGGATTTATTGATTACATATATATACAGTAACAATGATGCTGAATTCTATTACTAGGATAATTTAAACCTTCCATTCTAAGATCGATTATTAATTACTATTTTAGTACAAGTGATAACCGCCTTGATCGGAGCTGTCAACGTCAGAATTACTACTAGGCTCGCTCTTCCCGTGCCTCATCATCTCGGCTACATGACTATTGAAACTACCGGAAGAATGGCTACCTTTCTTTCTGATCATATTCTGCCTCCATTCCCATTTCCTAAGCCAATGCTTGGCTAACAAAATCCCCAATGCCACAAAAGTCGTTAGCATGCAGCCACCCCCTACAGCCACCAAAACCACCAACACCCACACGACGCCCCTAACATGTGGCATGATCGTCCAAATCGCGGCAATGTAAGCTGCAACCATAAACGAGACCGATGCCCACATAACCTTATGCGTGATGACTAATAGTTTCATCAACGATTTTCGACGAAATGGGACAATGCTTAGGAGAAAAATGACTATACCAAGAGATAGAAAGAGGGCAACAATGTTGCACACTATGAATACTTTAAATGATTTCTGGCGACCCATTAGACTTATTCCAGATATTTGGTTGACCCCACCTGGAGGATTTATGCCCGCGGAAAATGTAACGGTGGCTATTAGAACTGCGACAAGAATTATCGTCTTGCGCGCATTTCTGAGGCCTTCATTTTGTAGCTCGATTTGCTTCGCCCTGCGTCTCCTATGTCGAGTAGCACTGCTACGTTGAGAATGTTGTGACGGCTTTTTTGGCCAACAATGTGGAAAATCAGAGACTTGTTGGGGAATTGTCTGTTGATCAATCTCATGAACAATTGTTGGAGAGATTTGGTCAGATCTCTTAGCTCCTGCATTATGTAACTCAGGGATAATGGCTAGGCCTCCTGAGTTGCTTGAATCTGACTCAACAACATCTAGAGCTGTATAACCTTTTCGGTTTATTGCATTTACATCCACTCCTAGGCTGATCAAGTATTTAACCATCTGTTCCCAATAAAAAATACACAAACCAAATCAAAAGTTTCAAGTGAAATGTCATACTAAACCTCATTCTCAATTTAGTCAGTATGAACTTTAATATACTACGTACCTCCGTCCTAAATTATATATCATGTTTTTTATGCAAAATACATATAAAAAGTGACAAGTATTTTGAGACGGAGGCATAGGGAGTAGCTTTTAAAGTGATTCCTAATTCTTGAATATAGTCAAACTTAAAAAAAGAGAGATGATAATCTTACAGTGGTGAGCTTAAAAGCAGTAGCAAGATGCAATATAGTGTTACCATCCTTGTCTTGCAAATTAAGGAGCTTAGTAACATTGATTTTCTCCGTCATGTACCTCACCGCTTCATATTGGTTGTTCTTTACCGCCACATGCAAAACTGACTCCCCAAATTCACTTACCATCTCTCCTGGCTCAAGGCCAACAGACAGGATCTCGTCGATAATGTTCACTCGTCCTTTACTTGCTGCCCAGTGGAGCGGAGTCCGACCATCATTGTCTTGTACACATGAGAGGTCAGAGTCAAGCCTTAGCAGCTCCCTTGTAACCTCTAGGTGGCCTTTGCTGCATGACAAATGCAGTGGTGTAATTCCGTTTATGTCCCTCTTAGATGCGAAATCCGGGCGGGATTTTATCAATTCTTTCGCAATTTCTGCATAAATATGTCAAAGCATTTTTGGTAACGAGTCCTCATTCTTTTTATTTTCTATCTTCTAGAACTTCATAAGTAGTCATTTCAACAATTATGAAATCAACTAGGCTATGCGAGTAAAATGATTAGTAACTCATTCATCTTCTAAATTAAAATTTAATTAAAGTCAATTTTGTAAGCATAATGACTGCTCATGGCAAACGAGAGTCTGCTCCAACTTCCACATTGATCAAACATGATTCATTAGCTCAATTGTAAAATTTTATATAGAGCGGAAATGCAATTTGATTTATTATCACAATTAATATACATGTCGTTTTGAGGTGTATAGATCGAGTGCGAAGCCGACAATATAGTTTTGGAGACCGACCAAGAAACAATAAGTCAATGGTGCGTAGGGACCTTTTTAAAGACTTTTCTTATTGATTTCATTTCGTTTGTGGAATTTTTATGGTTCATTTTTGTATTTATATTATGAATGAATATGAAAGCTGATCGTCGTGCTGGTTGAATATCCACCGTTGATTCAAGTGGATTCCATTCGCTTTCGACGATAAATAAAATATACTCTTTCTATCTCAAAATAGATATTAATTTTTGTATTATATTGATATGAATGAACGTAAAAATACAAAACATTATGTATTTAAAGTTGTAGTAACAATATTTACCTCGAGTTTTGACTCAAAGCTATTGCTAGATTTCTTGAATTGACATAACATGGTTAAATGTGCTACAAAACCTTTTGTTAAGATCACACCTTTAATCGTAATAAACGGAAACTCTCGAGATGACTCGATCGACCCATATAATTTTTTGGTAGACTCCTACTTTCACTAAAGCTTTTACCAAAGTTTATTTAACAGTACCATACTATATATTTTACCGAAATCATAAATTTACTGCTCTTTTTATTTGGGATTAAATGTAATACTTTTTATTTTTATTTGTCCATAATTAAGATTTCATATTTTTATACAATATTTTCTGTTAATGACCTTCCATTTAATTATTATAATAATATTTTAAATTATTAGTGGAGGGGTGTATTAAGCCTTTTTTGTACTAATCATTACATTTTTTAATTTCATCAAAATTAAAAAATATGACACTTAACGGAGAAAATATATATATATATATGTATGTGTAAAATTGAAAGTAAACTGGCTATAACTAAAATAGAATTTAGTTAACCAATATAATTTGGTCCAATGATTATTTAGATGGACTTTTTATACGAGAAGTCGAGACTCTCCGTAAAAGAATTATATATGAGTCAATGGGGAGGACCGTCCCTCCTTCGTGTAGTCTAGACTCTAAATTGATTAAAAGAAATGGAATTTACTTGTGTATAGACATGCAGTCTAAAACAATAATGTAGTTTAGTTTAGCCGTTGACCTGTGTGTCCAGCTGAAGCAGCAGCATGAAGGGAAGTAGAGCCACCATCAACCTCCAACATCAACAACCGTGGACGGCTATCCAAAAGCTCCTTCACGACCGACAACCACCCTCTCTTGGCCGCAACGAAGAGACAACTCTGATTCTCATCATTAACTTTATAGACAATCCACGGGTCAATCTCAGTCAACAGCTTCACAATTTCAATCATCCCTTCTTTGCATGCTTCATGCAAAGGCGTCTCCAACTTCTGGTTCTCCGCCGCCACCATCTGTGGCCAAAACATGATGATCTCCGCCGCAAACTGGGTGTGGCCGTACCGTGAGGCTAAGTGTAGGACAGTGTTTCCTCCAAGAGCTCTTTGGTAGATGATTTGCTCGTTCTCTTGAACCATTTTGTGGAAAGTCTGTGAGTCTCCTTTGGCGATGGTTTCTAGAAGCCGTCGCTCCATGCTTCTCTCTTCGAACTGAAATGAGATAATCAGCAAAAGAGAAGATGAGTAGCGAGCCAAAAAAAGAAGTAGAAATTTAAGAAGAAAGTACGCGTATTTTATTTTTTATATATAAAAATTAAATAAATAATAATTGAAGGAGCATGTACATATAGCCGCCATGAAGTTTCGGTACAATTTCGAGGCGAGCTAGGGAAATTTGTAGAAATAAAAGGACTACGGTTGAGGAAACTAATTGAAGTAAAATATCAATGATTTCTGAAAAAAATTTATTACTACTAATGAAGTATTATTTAAGTTTCGAATAACAAATACTATTTCAATCTCAAAATATATATACATCAAACATGTTTTTCTAGATGGAAAGAGTATAAAGTTTAAGTTGTAGTATATATTGACTTTGGCCGTGTGAAATATTATTATAAAATTAGAATTACTTTTTTTATCTTAAAATATATAAATATATGTTAATTTTTTTATATATATTTTTTACATATTATAGTTTATGATTATTTTGACCAGAATGATACTTATTTATTTTATTAATAAAATGATTTTTTTAAGATATTTTTAGTTTCCCTCTAAATTTCCAACTTCAGCCCCAAAATATTTCATCTAATAGGCCATAACACTGAACCAATAGATGTAATTGACTAATTGTACCTTTTTTTTCTTTACGAAATATAATTGTACGGAGTAATTTTTTTTTTGTTTTTTTAGGAAAAAAACTGATTGGAGTATTACATGACTCGGGAAAGAAAGTCAAACAGAAATTGTTGACTTTCATGGCATCTGTTTTGTTTTTGTACATTCACAATCACGTCATGTGTGACGACACGGCATGTAGATTAAGAGTAAAATTTAAAATAAGTTATCCTCGAAATAAATTTTACTAGTATTGTACATGGCCCAATTAGTTATTCAAGGAATGTTAAGTAGTCATTAAATCAACATTTGAAATAACTTTACAGTTCTCATTCACAAAAACATAATCATGACTCATGAGTAAATATCTACAGCTGATAAATTGATCTACCAGTTGCTATTTGGTCGAAGATTGGAGTAATGACGGCACCCAACTGCTTGAAGCATCATTTTTACTAGGATATATCAGTTGCTCCTCATTGATTTGTTAAGTTTATTTTGGTCCTACATTTTATATAAAGTTAAATTAATACATTTATTAGTATAAGATAATTATATATACAATCTATTAAATATTTTATTCTGATTTTTGAATTTAAATGATTTCATTCCAAATCTTTCAAAGTTACAGGAAAAAGAGATGAGGGTAAATTGTCTTTCTCATTACGTTTAAGATTCGCTAACGAAATGAACGATGCAATTGCCTCCTCTCTTAATGAAACTAAAATTACAGCAATCAAAAAATTTGATATCATCCTTAATGATAGCAAGCCAAGCATGGCAAGACAAAAAACTAGAATCCTGGCCTAGAAGAAGTTCAAAAAGAGAGTAAGCATCGACTTCAAAGATGGCTTGTCGGATTCCACTTGCTATAGCTAGTTTCACGCCCATGGATAGCGTCATTGCTTCCGTAAGGAGAATATCGGATGAGCCTACCAAAAAGGAGGCTTGGCTGCGCAAAACATTGCCGTAAGTGTCCCTAATAACTGTGTTAGAATTTATGCTCTAAAGCCCATAACATATTGGGTCTGCGACTAAATAAACAGTAGTCTATTGGATCGCACAATAGATTGTCACGAACGGGCTAGGATTAATTTGGCTGACCTAATTTTCGGTAGAAACACTATATATATTAGTGTTAGCCGAAATTAGGGTTTTAGACGTGTTAGACGTAAGGCTTCTAAGGTAAGACAGCCACCTAAAAATCTAGTTACGCAGAGCTAGCAATCTACTTCTCTTTCGTGCAATCGTGTGTGTGAGTCAATGGAGAGGCGAAGTTTGAGAGTCGAGCAGAGTCTATACATCATGCAATAAAGAAGAGATAATCTTAGTAAGAAAAGCTACGAGGTATGTATGCTTCTTTTCCCAATATCGTGACTATGTCGAATCTTATTGCTCTTGGATTTATTTTATGCGATTAATATATAATTCCGCTGCTTATATGATCATGTTTGATGATTGAATCGCATGTTAAAACCGCACCGAGTCCAATCTTTTTTTTTCTTAGAGAAGACAGCTCCATCACAATTGATTTTTTCTTAGAGAAGAAAGTCGTAATTGATTTATTCTGATTTTAAAAAATATATTTTATTTGTTCTTAAAAGATATGGAATTCTCGTCTAATTGAGGGGTTCCGACTTGTATATACAATAGCGCTAAAGCATATGCAATTTGAACGATCAATGAACTAAAAATTGAATAGCTAAAATCACAAAAATGGTAACTTAAACATAATTTAACATGGAGAAAGGATTTTGACAGTAAAAATCAATAACATGGAGAAAGTATGAAAGGGAATAAATTTGAACCCGACGTAAATTTGTCTCCCGTGATTTCAGAGTCGGATATTCGAATTTGTTTCCTGTGATTTTAGAGTCGGATATGAAAAGACGTAATAAATAGTTAAGTTGCACTGCTCATCCCTCTCTGGCTTCAAGCATTGAAGAAGAAGTAAAAGTTATAATTGATTTTAATCTCAAGAATGATTTAATTTTGAAGGACGCAACTTACTCTGAAGCAATTGACAAAACTAAAATTTTTCTTCAAGATGTTTGAAGTGGTTTAATTTTTCCCTTGTTGCTTTCTACGGTTTCTTTCACTTTAGAGTCATGGATTGACTCTTTTGTATTTCGGTTTGTTCTTTGTATATAAAAAAAAAAAATGAAAGAGAACAAATTTGAGATTAGAGAGGATCAAGGACAACATAAGCGAATTCGTGCAATTAAATTTGATGAATAGAAAACACGAGCTCGAGACACTCCAGAGAGTGAATTCTTAACAACTTCACACAATTTCGCACCTTCAAAATTCGACTGAATGCAGATAACTAAAATTATACAACAATTGATTATAGGACAACATTCCGATTAAAGAATTTTTTGCATCTAAAACGTGTGGTAACCGCTAAGTAATTCGGAGCTATAATAATCAGAATTGGAACTATGTTCATGCGAATGTCCCCCAATACTAGAGGTACTTTTCTTCTTCTTATGGGTATGATTCTTCTTCTTCTTCTGCTTCCATTCCCATTTCCTAAGCCAATGCTTCGCTAACAAAATTCCCAATGCCACAAAAGTCGCCAACGTGCACCCACCGCCTACAGCGACCAGAACTACCAACACCCACACGACTCCCTTCGCGTGTGGCATAATCGTCCAAATCGCAGCAATATAAGCAGCAACCATAAACGAGACCGATACCCACATAACTTTATGTGTGATGACTAATAGTTTCATCAAGGCTTTTCGACGGAAAGGGACAATGCTGAGGAGAAAAATGACTATCCCCAGGGAGAGAAACAGGGCAACAATATTGCAAACCATAAACACTTTGAACGATTTTTGCTGACCCATTATACTTATTCCGGTTATTTGGTTGACCCCACCTGGAGGGTTTATGCCTGCGGAGAATGTTACTGTGGCTATTAGAACTGCGACGAGGATTATGGTGTTGCGTGCATTGTCCAGCCCTTTATTCTGGAGCTCAACCTCCTTTGCCCTGCGACTCCTACGCCGGCTTCCGCTCGGTTGGGCGGGATAAGCTGTTGCTGAGTACTGTTGGATAGCATTTGCTGGACCTTCAACAATATCTCCTGAAATGGTTGCATCAAGATCATGTAACGGTGATTTAACATTGAGTTTGTCTGTCGACAAGTACATCGCCGCTTCATGTTGCCTGTACCTGTTTGCAACGTCGAAAGCCGACTCCCCATTCTTGCTCACCATGTCTCTAGGCTGGAGGTTTACAGATAGGATCTCGTCGATGATGTTCACTCGTCCTTTACAAGCGGCCCAGTGGAGTGGAGTCCAACCATCACTGTCTTGTAGACACGAGAGGTCACTGTCGAACCTTAGCAGCTCCCTTGTGACCTCTAGATGGCCTTTGCTGCATGACAAATGCATTGGTGTGCACCAGTTTATGTCCCTCTTCGATGGAAAATCAGGGCGAGCTTTTATCAATTCTTTTACGACATCTGTACAAGATAATTTTATTTTTTTAATGTTTTATAATGTTACATGTCCATTTAACTTCTCTAATCTGGATAAAAATCAGTTTTAAGGGAGGATTTCAGGTTTATATATACTTCAAATTTTAAGAAAATTGGAACTTAAAAGTTTATTTAACTACGTTATTTAACCCGAGATCGATCATTGGAGACAATACTTATTGCTAACAACACTAATTGGTAGGGCAACCTGTGTTGTCCAAGTGGCGTAACTAATTTTGAATATTTATGTTATTTTATATCTTGTCCAAGTGGCGTAACTAAAATGATCAAGAATGAGGAATACTGGATAGGAATTTTTCTTTTAACGGAGGATACTGATTTTATTAATTAATTAAGGTGGTCTAGTGAAATTGTGTCTATTACCGACAATTTTCGGATGAAAATCTAGACCTCTAAATTAAGGTCCGAAAAAAATAAAAACTATAGTAATTGTAGAAAATATCATCCAGAATTCAAATATCAAGTAAACAAAAGTTCTTAGACAATAAGACTGGATAGGATATAGATATTGATGGGTTTAATTGTATGAGGAATAAAATAAATATATAAATAAATAAAAATCTGAAAAGGAAATAATTTAGCCATATATTGACCTGTATGTCCAGCTGAAGCAGCAACATGAAGAGAAGAAGAGGCTCCATAAACCTCGAGCGTCAACAACCGTGGATGGCCATCCAAAAGCTCCTTCACCACCCTAAGCCACCCTCTCTCCGCCGCAACGAAGAGACAAGTCTGGTACTCGTCATTAACTTTATACAGAATCGACGAGTCAACCTCCAACAAAAGCTTCGCGATTTCCATCATCCCTTCTCTGCACGCCTCATGCAACGGCGTCTCCCACTTGTCGTTCACCGCCACCACCATCTCCGGCCACAACCTGATGACTTCCTCCACGAAATGGGTGTGGCCGTACCGTGATGCCAAGTGTAGGACAGTGTTCCCTCTAAGAGCTAGTTGGATGCTGTGCTCGTTCTCTTGAAACATTTGGTGGAAAGTTTTGAAATCTCCATTCACAATGGTTTCGAAAAGTCGCCGCTCCATGTTCCTAAATTAATGGGATATTTGAATTAGCATAACAGAAGATAAAATATATATAGCAAGAAGAAGTAGACATTTCAGAAGAGAGTACGCGTAAAGCTGGTGCCATGAAGTTTCACTACAATTTCGAGACGAGCTGGGGGAAACTAGTAATTTTTAAAAAGTTTCAAGTAAAATCCACCGTCGTCTTAAAAAATTAGTTTGGCCGTGTGTTTTATTCGTATAAGAATTTGGAGCTGAATAAATTTACTAATCAATGATGATGACTTGATTAATTCAAAAAAATGATGATGACTAGTTCTGAGTTTTGAATAACATATATATTCGTGTTTGGTGATATGAAATATTATAGTGAAAAATAATTAATTATTCAAGTAATGTTGAAATCTTATATATAGGAGAGAATTTTTTCAATTTGTTTTGTTCAAATTATAATTTATTTGTAAATTTTATTGTCAAATCAACATCTAAGATATGACGTTTTACTTAAAAATCAAGTTTTTGAATTTAATTAGGAATCAAGTTATAATTTTAAGTCAATATTTTATTTTCTTATTCTAATTAAGAAATCAAAATACAATAAAATAATGATTCATAATAAAATTCTACCAATACTTATTCCTAATCATATGAGATTTCTATTTTCTTTTATCTTTACTTTACGAATATATATATAGCCATATGCACCATATTAAATTCACACCCGTAAGAACAAAAGTTTCCCGTACGATTTTCTTTTGCTAAGTTAGCTTTGTTTTTTTAAAAAAGAAGCTTCGGTAGGATTTTTTTTTCATCATCAATACAACTATTAATTATTTAATTAATTAATAGAAGTTTTGTTTTGTTTTTATTGTGATCGATGGTTTTTTTTTTTAATTAGGAGAAACTTTGATTATCAATTTTTTCCCACCATAATAGCATTCTATTATTGTGTAATCAACGAAATTATATTGAAATAATTATCTTTTCGAACTTTTGATTATAGATTGTTTTATTATAGGTTGGCGCCAAATTCTTATAGACAATAGTAAGACTTTTTCATTTTTTTAAATTTGTTTTTAATTGTTCCAATTATAAATTCAATTACAAATTTTATTGTCAAATCAAAATTCGACACATGGCGTTTTATTGATGAATAGTAATTTGATTCATGTATTTTTAGAATTTAAGTTTAATTAGGTTTTAACTTACAATTTTAAGTCAATAATATTTTTTTTCCTATTTTAATTAGCAAATCAAAACACAATAAAAACATAATGATTCCTAAGAAAATTTCTACCAATTATTTTTTTCTAATATAATAATTTTATTCCTAATCAATTTCCTATCTATTATTTAAAAAAATATTCCTAATAAAATTATAATACATTATATATATTTTAATTTTCTTATTAAATAATTTTTACTAATTAAAATTCATTATATTTTTTTCTATTCCTAATTAAAACGGACATGTATTCTTTTTCCCTATTCAAACGAGCATATTATTAAAAAAAATATTCCTAATCAAATTACAATATATATTATTCAAATGGGCATCTCATTAACAAAATTATTCCTAATCAAATTACAATATATATTATTTTTTTAATTTTTTTATTAAACTATTATTCTTAATAAAATCGACTATATTTTTTTTCTATTCTAATTATAACGGGCATATCTTATTTTCAAACAATTAATCATTTTTCCTAATTAAAATTTATTATATTCTTTTTTTCTATTCATAATTAAAACGAACATATCTTTTTTTTCATATTTAAACGGACATATTATAAAAAAAATTATTTCTAATCAAAGTATAATATACATTATTTTCTTTCTAACTTTTTTATTAAACCATTATTCCTAATAAAAATTCGCTATATATTTTTTTCCAATCTTAATTAAAATGAACATATCTTATATTTCAAACAATACGCAAAACTGAATTGATTAGATACAATTATAAATTTTATTATCAAATTAAATCTTGATATGTAATTTTTAGTTTTTGCTATGTTTATATATTTTTTAAAAAAATAAAATTTTGATTCTAATAAGATCGTAGATTTTAAAATAAAATCAAAATAATTATAATTAATATAAAATTAAAATAATTTTCTTGTAATATAATATTTGATATATATTTAATAATATTTAATACATATAATTATTATATAATTATTATATGATATATTTAAATTATTAATTTTCAAAAATACGACATTTCCGTCCAACGGACACGCACACTGACTAGTAAGCATTAAATTAACAATACAGAACAACTTAATTCTGAGATAAATGTAACTTAGTCGGACAGCTATTCATTCACAAAATCATAATCACAAGTACCAATAGGCAATAGCTGATAAATTGACGTATCAAAAATAATGTAGTAATAACATTACAAACATTAATTTTACAAAGCTGTGAGATCATGCTCCGCCAAAGTTAATGACAGACAGGTCCATACCAGTTGCTATTTGGTAGAAGAAATTCGGAGTACTGACGGCACCCAACTGCTTGAAGCACCATTTTTGTTAGGATTTTCAGAATCAGTTGCTTCTACTTGTTTTGTCAAATTTCTTTTCGAGGTACTAGGCAGAGCAGATGAGGGTAAATCTGGTGGTGCATTACTAATAGCCTGAAATAATCACAAATTCATTCACAGGGCTGTCAATCATTCATACTGAATTTCCTAAGAGAGCTTAACTATGGACTTCCAAAAAAACAGAACAAACTTACATGTTTTCCTGTAGGAATATCATTGCTCCAATTTTGAACTCCTGATGGCCTCAACTGCTTGTGGACGTCAGGGCGAGGGATATTCTTCGACGCTCTGTGCTCTGCTGGCAAATCATTGACTCCTGAAAGTCGAGCATTATCAGTCCTGATAATATAGATTCAAAACATTGATCAAGTGACAAACAACCTGGTCAAACTTTGAACTAACCTTTATACTTGTTTACATCTGCAAGCATCGGTCTACTGCTCGTCACTCTAGATACATCCTGAGACACAAAACGAGAAGAGAATAGTCAGAAAGATTGAACAGAAGAAACAAAGGCACCAAATAATTTTATTCAATTAGAAAACACAAACCAATGATTGACCCTGAGTCTTTGCCCTTTGCGCTTGGTGGTACTTTAGGATGGTCCAGTCAAATATGTAATCAAACTCGTATCCTGAAAGATGGTGATCAAAATGAAAACCAAATATTACAAGCAGAATTCAGAATTGGGGGCAGCAACAACTGTAGCTGATGATGACTGCAAAGGATACCATTTAAAACGTTCTGATGACATGGGACAACGCCCTCCACAGTCATCCTGTTAATAAGACAAAAGTTTTCTTCTTTTCTTTAGGTTCTGCAGATGATAAGAGTCAAGAGACAAGGCTTGTTTGGCTTTTGTTGTCGTCAAAGGGGGAGCAGATATTATTGATGATAAAATTAAAGTGGTGACCTACCTTCCCGAGTAAACAAGTCACGAAACAATCGCTTCAGATATCCATAATCTGGCCGCTGATCAAATGTTAGTGAATGGCAATAGTGCAAGTATGACGCAAATTGCACCGGATGCGACTTACATAAAACCTGCAAGAAAAGTAATGTAATGTAAAACGACATAGAAAAGAAAAAAAAAAAAAAACAAGGAAAGCAGATGGCAATCTTGTTTCTCTCTGAGCATACCTCAATAGGGGTGGATACCTTCTTCTCACATATTTTATCGTATTTTTGCTTCTTGGTGGCACCCTTTTGACCCTGCCAAGGCAGGCTAAAGACATGATAGAAACTACTCAGCCTCATTGATCCATATAATAGTGTCAGATTTAAAAGTAAAATCCTAACTGATAAATGTTTACGCGGATGACATACCTTCCTCTCAAAAAGTACAAAAGAACATAGCCCAGAGACTCCAAATCATCACGTCGGCTTTGCTCTGAAATATTTAGGCCAAAATAATTATAAGAAGAAAAGCAATATATATCGAGAATACTAAGGAGAACAAAAGTATATTGACTGACCAATTCCCAGATGTGTATTACAACTAGCGTAGCGTGCAGTCCCAGTTAAGTTTTTGTTCTCCCTGTATGAGTCCGCGAGGATTAAACTACTCAGGTCACTACAGCAACAAGTGGAATCAAGAACCAAAGAAAATTACCTGTAAGGAATGTGGCGATGAGTTGTTGAATCCCTGTATCTTTTTGCAAGGCCAAAATCAATTACGTAGACCTGAAGGATACAGAAAAAGCTTTAAGGACACTGAAAACAGATTGGAAAAAAAAAACCACAATAACATTCATATACCTGATTAGCTTTTCTGCCAAGACCCATGAGGAAATTATCTGGCTTGACGTCTCTATGCATAAATCCTTTAGAATGAATATACTCGATTCTTGAAATCTGGAATTAAGGAACAGATAAAATATTAACACAAGTTAAGCAAAAGCATAGACCATGGAAACCTGTAATCAAATTACCATCTGGTCAGCCAATATCAAGACTGTTTGAGGGAAAACTTCCGCCCACAATACACAAACAGGTCTTCAAGACTAGGTCCCAATAGATCAATGACAAGCGCATTATCGTCTCCATCTACTCCACACCACCTAATACTTGCTATTCCACCTGAAACAGTACAAAAATGAAAAATCAAACCTTTTACAAGTTTTTTTTAACTTAACAGCTTTTACACGCACGCAACCTGCTCGATTCAATCAATTCAACACAACATAGAAATCCAACTTACTCGATCCTTGAAGAATATTGTAGAGCTTAGCTTCGTACAGTAATTGGGGATGTTTCGTGTGCTTGTTTTCCTACAATACGACAAGTAAATAAAGTTACAAAATTTCGTAGCTGAATGAACAAACAGCTCTTAGGAAAAACGAAATCCAGTTAAATTGGAGCTCAACTCCATCCACACAGTTACTCTGTAAAATCAAAATTGAGAACAACTAAATAATCGATAAGACTCACAATCTTCACGGCGACGATTTCCAAGGTATCGATATGAGTAGCTGAAACAAAACATAAATCACAACTTGTTAACAAAAACAGCTCTAGAATCAAGAGAAGAAGCTAAGAAAAATGGAAAGAAACTGTGAATTCACGAACCCAGGAAGATTTCACCGAATGATCCACTCCCAATTTTGCGACCTAACTTGTACTTATCTCCAATGATCCTCTCCATGATTTGAAGTTTGACTTTTTCAGCTGAAAATTCTTCAGACAGGACACTGACAGAATTTTAATTTTTAGGGTTGTCTACTTTTGTTTGGGTTTTATTTGGAAATGGAGAATTGGAAAGGAATTGGGTATAATTAGACATAAATTAATTTGTGTGGGTCCCTTTTTGATTTTATAGAAATTATATAAAATATTTGGGTCAAATTGTCAATATTTTCTACCTGAAGCTTGTCAGATAATTACTTCAAGTTTGGTGAATCTGTAGGAATATTATACTATGGATAAGGTTAGTTGCAAGTTAGTTGGAACTCATTTTATTTTTCACATTCATTGTCTGGAAATGAACATGTGCTTGACATCAACATTTCTAATGAATCCTTCCGTCTGAAAATACTTGCCTTAATTTCGGACGGAGGTGATTTTTATTTGGTTCTTACATTGATTGTCTGAAAATGAAAATGTTCTTGACCACAAATCTGCATACTTATATTCTAGTGTTTATTTATGGCTTCCTTTTCATCCCTGACTTGAACTTGAACATCTTCACCAACACAAGGACCATAAGCCTTACAACAAACAAGTAATAAACAAAATTGAATAAACTCAAAATGCTTATAAGCCAAAAGTAGTAATCAAAATGAGCCTTGTTGATATTGCTCGAGACCCAACTCTCTTTCCCTCCTTTTCCAGTGAAGTAATTGACCATGCTAAATATAAAACTCGATAACGAGTATCCAATTCCTACACCTACTAAGGTGAGAACCAATGCAATACTAGACATGCTATTCGGAAACTCTTTGAAAAAGAATTCAGTCTATCCGACTATAGTGAATGCATTGGCTATGCCGCATAGAAACAGATTCGGTAGAATCCACCAAACGGATATGTCGACGACAGCTAGAGGATCATCAGCAAACCTGAATGAGTAGCAGTTTTTCTTCGAACTCCCTCAAGGATTGCTGCCGAAGCCATAGCCATGGAAGAATACAGAAGACCAATTCCCATTCTCGTTTTTACGCTGAGACTTACCGGCCTGTCGGCTATTTTGGATGCTATGGGAAGGATTAGATTATTGTAGAGAGCAAGAAACTTATGCAGAAGAAAACCGTGAACAAGCTAAAAGATCCGGCTGGAACTTCGAAGTTGGGAGTAATGTGTTTGGCCATGGTCTTTACCTACATGATGACAAAACCATATCCAGAAACTTGCTTTCTCCGTCTTAAAATACATGCCCACTAAGTTCAAGGTATGAGGCTCACCAGTACAACTTGAATCGATGCCTGAGAAAGTGCCACGTTAAGCATGAAAGATGTAGACAGAATTAGAGCAACTCTTATTAATGCTTTTAGTTCCTCTACTTGATCTACTGTGCAAACCATTTATTCTTATATAAAGTATAAGTCTTGTTGCTGGCGGTTTGTAACAATACAAGCCTTGTTCAGAAATCTAGAGACATAGGTTAAATCTGAAAGAACACAGGCCGCCTGATTATACAAAATTATTTAAGTTATATCCTGGACGCTATAAATGTGCGAACTAAGACATACGACTCAAGTTATATGCTGGATGCTACAGATGCGCGAACTAAGACATACGGTGTAATTTTCAAGCAAGACAGAATAGTAAGTGCAAAAAGAAAAGTACACACAATATTTTTTACGTGGTTTGAAAACCGATATGAAATTTACGTTCACGGGAGTTCGTCCAGAACTGTTTCACTATAATAAGAATTACAAGTACAACTGAAATTTTCCCAAGGCTAATAATCAGCTAGACCTCACCAAAGACTCTTTCCATAATTATTAAGTGAAACTACTCTACTACTTATACGGCAAGTATATGGAATTTTCCTAGGCTAACAATCAGCTAGACCTCACCATAATCCCTCGACTGAATAGAGTACTTCTATAGTGTATAATTATAGGATTCTTTTCTCAAACAACTCACTATTACAATATTCCTCGTTGAACGGATTAGTGAAACTAATAAGTGCATAAACCCTAACAAGAAGGCTGGATGTATCAAAACGATGAAAAGAACAAGCATAAAAGAGGGCTGCCGATTTCTTTTATACTTGGAGAAGTAGGGTTTCTTTTCTTGATCCTCAATCAAATCACCTTAAAGACAAAGATATTAGGAGTATCTTTGTTTCTTGTTTGGGAAATGGAGCATCCACTCAAAGGGAAATCAGTTAATATGTCAAAGATGCCAACACAATATGTCGTGATTTTCTTCAATATAACCATGTCGAACCAAATTGATATTGGTCAATCGAACCGAACCAACCAAACTGGAAAAACAAATCATGCAGTTACAAACTCCCCCTTTGGCATTTTTGACAAAACCACAAAAAGCACAAACGGATTTCATCAATCAATGAGATCCCCAAATAACTGTATCTCCCCCTTTTTGACAAAAAGGACAAAGGCATCCATTAACCATAGACAAGATGATACGAAAGTTTGTCATAGATAAGACAACTAAAGCACACCAAATTAAGATAAACAAAGTTAACCTTAATACAAGCTTCCCCTCAAATGGTGCACAAAATAAGTCTGACAAATGCAAAACACACTCCCCCTTACACAGAGCTCTTCCTAATTTCCATTAGCAACATCATTACGCGCCCTTTCAAGCAAGACCCTTCTTCGCTCCACATGCCTCTGAATAGCAATGACTTCATCCAACCGAGCATCTATAGCCTCTAAATCTCTGGTTTTCTTGACATCATTGTCTTGGACAAAATCTGGATCTTCAAAGTCGAATGATGATCAAAGAACCGAGCTTCCAGTACCAAGAAACTTGCCTGATCTTCAAAATCTTCAGTAACCAGCTTCTCAAAATCCTGATCAACCAGAATCTTATACACAATCGAAGGAAACACCAAATTTCCCTTCTTCGATTTTTTTGCAAATGATGCTACACGGTTGAACATGTGAGTTCCCAGAAAAATAAGCATCCGATTTGCCACATTATACATCCATCTTGAAGCGTAAACAAAAACGACAGAATGATTCGAGTTTGGGAGCCAGTTCGATACACATATCCTGTGAAGAAAAGCAAACCTTACAGTCAAAGGGCCATTTTTTAAAACACCTTTTCTTGGCCAAACTTGTTATGTTCCCTCTGTAATAAGTTGTGCCACAATGTCAAGATCTATGGCATCTTCTTCTTCTTCTTCTTCTTCTTCAAAAAGTGGACACTCAATAGCATCAGCAAACTGTTCAGGGCCAAAATCATACCACTTTCCTCAAAAATACACTTTGTGGAAGTTCGCTACATCATTTTCATCAGAGATAGATCCATGCATGTTAGCATACACCTTTCGCACAACAGACTCCACATACTGATCTATAGTAGTAACAGTTCCTAGAAGGTTGATCTCATCCAATACTGGCCACCAAGTAAACATCCTCAAGTCACACTCCACAACATTCTGCTGGTTGAGGATATTCTTTTCAGCAATTTTCTCAAGGAATTCAATAGAAGCAACATCAGGAAAATCTCTAAATTCATCTCCCCCATCTAAAACCATAGCATCAGACGCTACAGATTCATCATCTCAATCAGATGCAGCACCAGGAATAAAATCAACACGGAATGACTCATCTTTAGATAACATAGGATCTGCCATAGGTGTAGCATGTATGGCATCAACTTGTTCTTCAACAGAGTCTGTCATAACATGTGCAGCATCAGACTTTGCAGCGATTTGTTCTTCAACATTCTGCATATCTTCTTCTTGAACCTCTTTCTCTTCAACAGTTTTCAGAATCACTTTAGGTACATTCTTTGATCTTGCTTTTGATGAGCCAGCTCTCTTTCTCTTCTTTTGAAAAAGATCGCTCAAAAGAACATCATCTTCATTCAAACACTCATCAACAGGGACACTAGGTGGAATCACCCTAAAATCAGGATCAATAGTTCCATCATTTACTTGCTTCATCTTCTCTTTCATCATATCCTCAACAAAAGATGCAGCAACATCAACTGAATATACAGCATCTTGTAAATCTCTTGTTCTGGAAGTTGAGAAGACCCTGGAGATGATGTCGATGGAGGAAAACTTGATTGAGACTCGTCAGATAAAAATGCACTTGCTTCAGATGAGTAAACTAGAGTCTCAGGATCTCTGTGCGCGCGAGCTTTGCGCCGACGTTTGTTTGATTTCACCATGATTCGAAAAATTCAAAGGAGAGAGAGAGAGAATTGGAACGGTCGGTTTGTAATAGAGAAAGAGCAATTTTGACAGCAAAGGTAAAGTGAAGAAGAATAGGTTTTACCTCTTATGTGTCACTCCTTTATGGCCTAAAGCACAACTCCTTTAATCAAGCCCATTAACAAAGATAAGCTTCAATCCAATTTGATCAACCAAGCCCAAAGCTCCCCCTTAAGCCAAAATACTCCTTCCTGATAGACTTGATCCAAAATAGAGAATAACAAATAGAAGTAATCCAATCCAAACTATACTAACCTATACTAATTTTTTCTTTTCATTTTTTTTCTCGTTTTTTTTAATAATAAATATTGTACAACAAAAATGGAAAGGATACTTCTTCTAGACAAAACATACTCCCAGAGAGTTTCTGAGAGCTTTAAAACGAGCCGACCCTAGTCCTTTGGTGAATATGTCGGCAAGATTCTTCTCTATACCAACATACTTCAAGTCAATCTTCTTTTCTTCGACCAATTCTCTGATGTAGTGACGGCGAACATCGATATGCTTCGTCTTTGAATGTTGCACAGGATTGTGTGGAATCTGAATAGCACTTTGATTATCACAGTACAATGTCATAGATCCCTGTACTAAGTCATAATCCTGCAACATTTGCTTCATCCACATTAACTGAGCACAACAAGATCCAGCAGAGATATATTCAGCCTCGACAGTCGATAATGACACATAATTCTGCTTTATACTATACCAAGACACAAGATTAGTGCCTACAAAGGAACAACCACCTGATGTACTCCTCCTATCCACAACACTCCCAGCCATATCAGCATCACAGAAACTTGAGAGAATAAGATTTGTGTCCTTTGAATACCAAATACCTAAGCTTACAGTGCCCTTCACATACTTCAGAATTCTTTTCAAAACCTTCACGTGAGACTCCTTAGGTGCGGACTGAAATCTAGCACAAATACCCACACTATAACTAAGGTCAGGTCTGATAGTAGTTAAGTAAATAAGACTGCCAATCATGCTCCTATACAACTGGGGATCAATATCAACTCCTACTGCATCTTTTCCAACTTTCTCATTCTCTTCAATAAGAGTTCTAGCTATTTTCGACTCAGTCATGCTGAATTTAGTCAGAATATCTTTGGCATACTTCTCCTGAGATACAAAAATACCTTCAGTCTTTTGTTTGACTTGGAGACCAAGGAAGAACTTAATTCTCCCATCATACTCATCTCGAAGTTCTCTTGCATCAATTTCTCAAATCTGGCCACTTCATCTACTGTAGATCCGAAAACTATGTCATCTACATAGATATGAACAATGGTAATAACAGATCTTCTCTTTCGAATGAATCAAGTTCGATTGACTCCCCCTCGACACTAGCCGGAGTGGACAAGAAAGGTCGAGAGTTTTTCATACCAAGCACGAGGAGCTTATTTCATTCCGTACAAAGCTTTAGAAAATTTGAAAACATGGTGAGGTTGATACTGATCAATAAAACTTGGTGGCTGAGCAACATAGACTTCCTCCTTCAGAAAATCATTCAAAAATGCTGACTTCACATCCATCTGATAAAGCATAATCTTCAAATAGGCAGCAACAGATATAAGAAGACGAATTGACTCAAGTCGGGCAACTGGTGCAAAAGTCTCCTCAAAATCAACACCTTCTAGCTGTGAATATCCCAGAGCAACAAGTCTTGCCTTATTACCGAAAACTTCACCATCTTCATTGCACTTGTTCTTAAAGATCCATTTAGTGCCAATCACATTGTCATATGATGGCTTGGGTACCAATGTCCAAACTTTGTTTCTCACAAATTGTTCAAGTTCTTCATGACATGCCTGAATCCAGTACTCATCGAGCAAAGCTTCATCAATCTTCTTAGGTTCAAGCTTGGAAATGTGACATACATTACCGTTCATCAAGCGATAATTTGGACGAGGCGCTCCACCAATAGTTCTGATATTTATGTCGCCAACAATATCAGCATCAGAATGATCTTTTCGTAGTTGGGCAGAGGGACCTTTTGTATGAACATATTGAATATCAGGTTCAACATCTTCAACAGGTTCTGGTGAATTATGGGAATTTTTAGTACTGGTGTCACTGGTCTGATCAACGGATGCCACAGGATCAGGAACTAAGGCATGGAATATATCATTAGTGGAATCAGCATTCTTCTCAAAAATCACATTGTCAGATTCCATCATAGTGCAAGTGCGCTTGCTGTAACACGGTAAGCTCTACTATTCTTAGCATAAGCAAGAAAAATAGCTTCATCTCCTCTAGGATCAAATTTGCCTCGCTGCTCCCTGTCTCTTCAAAACAAAACATTTGGAACCAAATACTTGAAAGTAAGAAATATCAGGTTATGTACCTGTCCAAATCTCATAGGGCGTCATTTTCGTGCGAGGTCGGAGATAGACACGATTGATGATGTGGCAGGCAGTGGAAATCGCTTCAGCTCATAGACGGTGAGAGACACTCAGAGCTAAGATCATCACCCTAGCCATTTCAGTAAGAGTTCTATTCTTTCGCTCCAAAATGCCATTCTGCTGCAGAGTAATAGGAGCTAAAAACTCATGAGCAATCCCCTTTTCATCATAGAAATCTCCAAACATGGAGTTTTAAAATTCCTTGTCATGATCACTTCTAACCCTCTAGATAGTCATACCTTTATCTGTCATGATCTTATTACTGAGTCTTCTAAATACTTCAAACACATCAGTTTTATGTCTTATAAAATCCACCCAGGTATACCTTGAGAAATCATTAACACACACATAGATATACCTCTTGCCAGAAAGACTTTCAGTTTGAACTGATAAGATCCATATGCAAAAGTTCAAGTGGTCGAGAAGTCATTATGGCCTGAATCTTCTTATGAGTATTTGGTGTTTGTTTGCCCATAACACACTCTCCACACGTGTAGAGAACTCAGATCCTTTGAGTTCCGGTAGACCTCTCACTGTATCACATCTACATAAGTCTTGAATAACACGATAGTTCATGTAACCATCTTCTGATGCCATAGTGTGAACATCTGTGACGACACTCTGAAATAGACATCATCTTTCACCATTCTGTAACAATTGTTGATCAAGTGAATCCTAATCATGACGACCTTCCCAGATGTATCAAAAACTTTGCATCCTCTTCTTGTGAACTGAACTTGCTCAAACTTATCACACAGCTGACCAATACTTATGAGATTGTTAGTTAGCCCATCAACAAACAAAACATTTTCAACTTTGGAAGAATTGACAAGAAGAGATCCTTCACCTTTAACCTTGCACTGGTGACCATTACCAATCGTAACTGCAGCAAAAGTCTAATGGTTTGATCTCTTGCAACACATTCTTATTCCCAGTCATATGACGTGAAGCACCACTGTCAAAAATCTAGGGATCAACTTCAGATTCTTCATCACTATCAACATTGTTGATTTTTGCCATCATAGCCTGAAGTTTGGGATGTTTCTTCTTTCATATCTTCTTCTGCTGGAATCCAAATAGATCCACCTTCTTCTTTGGTGTTCTCTTTTGAATCGGATAGACTACATAGATTCGATTCGAGCAGTAAGATCTGATGTGATTAGGATAGCCACAATGATGACAAATAAGCTTACGCCTCTGATTGTCTCTCTGTGGCATCATATGTTACTGATGACTGATTCTTGTTTTCTGCCGCAGTTCAACTACCTGAGGCGCATGCTTCTTCTGATGAACCCTTCTATCTTTCTTTGGCTGAGCTTTGTATCCCACCCTTGTCAATTTCCTGTAGTCTGAGACGTAGTCAGAAGTTTGTCAAGGCTCTTAGTTCCAGAATTATATCTCTGAAAAGTTATAACAGCTTCATTTTTCTGTTCCAGGGCTAGCTTAAGTTTCTGTTCAGTATCACGAAGCTTCTCTTCAAACTCTAGCAGTTGAGCATCTTTCTCTTTCAGCTTCAATTCATACCCTCGGACAATAGTTCTGAGATTGATAACAGAGTGATTCAACCATTTGTTCTCATTTTCTACAATCTTCACACGTTTCAGCAACGCATCATTAGGAGAATACATCTTCTTCTAGTCATCCAACATTTCTTCTTTAGTAAGGAGAACATCCTGTTCTCCGACTTCCAATTCTACAATATCTTCAGTTTTACCAATCTGACCAGACACTGGTGCTTCTTCTGTGCTAATTTCACCATCCAATGTAAAAATCAATGCCACAAACTCAGTAAGTACAACATGCGGATCTGAGACAATATGATCAGTTTTAAGACTTGGATCAATTATGGCAGCCAATGCCACATAGTTATTCTGAACATCACACTCAGTCTCACTTCGATACTCAACAGACCCTTCATCATCACTATATGTGGGACCAAAAACATGCTTACTAACTTGTCTCTTTTTCTTCAGAAGGTCCGGGCAGTCAGTCTTAACATGTCCTTCTCCACCACACTCATAACAAGTCAGTTTTGTTTTACTTGGACATTATGAGGCAACGTGACCAATTCCATTAACATCCCAAGCACTTAGCCCCATTTGTATTTTTGTTGTCGACAGGCTTCTGAACTCCTCTCTGATGACCCAATATTAGGAGCAGCACGCTTCAAGTTATTGAACCGACTATCATTTCTGAATTTCCTAAAAATCACCTTGAGATTAGACAGCTGCTATTCCAATGGAAGATCATCATCAGACAAACTCCCAGCATCAATATCATATTTGAACGCCACGGCTTTGGCTTTCTTTTCAGCAGCTTGTTTAAACGATATCGTAGTCTCATATATCTCCAACTCTGTCATCATACTCTGGAATGGTGTGGTGTCAAGATTCTTTGCCACAGTTATGGCATCTACGACACCATTGAAACTGGCAGGAAGAGTTCTTAAAGCCTTTTTTACCATAGAAAAGGTGAGTTCAAATTGAAGGCTTCGTTCCTCAAGTCTAACAACTTGGAAGTGTAGTCCTTGATAGTCTCAGAATCTTCCATACGCAAGTTCTCAAACTTCGTATCCAACAACTATAGCTTGTAGTTATTCAATGACGTATTCCCTTCACACACTTCATGAAGAGTCATCCAAGCTCTGTATGTTGTACTACAGGTTTGTATGATCTTCGAATGATGATCATCACATGCATTGAATATAGCATTAAGTGCCTGACAGTTTGCCTGAGATAGCAGATGTTCGGCAGGGGTCCAGGAAATGGTAGGCTTATTAACTGGATTTTCTCCTTTAGTCTTCGGGATAGTCCATTCGGGATAGTATAGCTTTCCCAAGCAG
The DNA here is from genome assembly GCF_046630445.1 of Rutidosis leptorrhynchoides. NCBI lineage: Eukaryota > Viridiplantae > Streptophyta > Magnoliopsida > Asterales > Asteraceae > Rutidosis > Rutidosis leptorrhynchoides. The sequence continues at coordinate 26,016 of NW_027266395.1, read as the reverse complement.
CATAACCAAATTTCATGATGAAACTCCTCATTCTAGTCTTCCATGTAGTGTAATTAGAACCAATCAGCATCAGAGGATGATTGGTATTCCTCTCTTCCAAATCCACGGATGTAGACATGATCACAAACTTGAGTAGATCGATCAGTAGAACTGATACCTTGCTTTGATACCACTTAAAAGGACATAAGCCGCCTAATTATACAAAATTACTCAAGTTATATGCTAGATGCTACAGATGCGCGAACTAAGACATACGGTATAATTTTCATGCTAACAATATAGTAAGTACAGAAAGAAAAGTACACATCATATTTTTTACGTGGTTCGAAACCGATACGGAATCTACGTCTATGGGACCTCGTCCATAACTGTTTCACTATAATAAAAATTGCTAGTACAACTGAAATTTTTCTAGGCTAACAATCAGTTAGACCTCACCAAAGACTCTTTCCTTAATTCCTAAGTGAAACTACTCTACTACTTACACCGACAAGTATATGGAATTTTCCTAGGCTAACAATCATCTAGACCTCACCATAACTCCTCAACTGAATAGAGTACTTCTATAGCATATAACTATAGGATTCTTTTCTCAAACAACTCACTATTACAATGTTCCTTGTTGAACAGATTAGTGAAACTAATCAGTGCATATAACCCTAACAAGAAGACTGGATGTACCTCGTGAAAGTCTTCAACGTAACATTGTATTCTACCTCCTTGTATCAAAACGGTGAAAAGAACAAGCATAAAAGAGGGCTGCCAATTTCTATTATACTTGGAGAAGTAGGGTTTCTTTTCTTGATTCTCAATCAAATCACCTTAAAGACAAAGATATTAGGAATATCTTTGTTTCCTGTTTGAGAAGTGGAGCATCCACTAAAAGGAAAATCAGCTATATGTCAAAGATGCCAACACAATATGGCGTGATTTTCTTCAATATAACCATGTCGAACCAAACTGATATTGGTGAATCGAACCGAACCAATCGAACCAGAAAAACAATTCATGCCGTTATAAAATAAAAATCAAGACTATTTGATAGAAAAAAGAATTTCAACTTAGATTTGACATTTTTAAATTGATACCTTAGTTCATTGCTTGGAATTGTGAGATGTGATCCATCTTCTGAATTGTACCATCCAGCCATGTCATATGAAATATCCCTGTTTTTGAAAGAAGTTATAATTACTCATGCTTTTGGCTTGACGTAATGTGGAGAGGCCATGAAAAACATGAATGTCGATAAGAACACAAGAACAACAGGAATTCCAAAACCCAGTTTCCATCCAAAATATTCCTGAACATATACGAGGCCACTGAATGCGACAAAGATCGAACAAGAGTCAGCTGGTAATACCAGCTAATGTACTCATCTAAGGAAAATGATTCTCGTTCAGTACTATTATATAGTTGGTCAGCACCAAAGGCTAAGGATGATGATTTCATGCCACCACTCCTAACTGACTGTAGACACGAAAAAAATGCGAACGCAATATCTGGAATACAAATAATTGAAATAGCAATTTTTATTAGTAATTTCAATAAATTAATTTAATTTATTCCTTTAATCTTCGTTAGCTAACTTCGTCTTCTTCTTCGTCTGCGATTTTTCGCTTGTGCCTTTGTGCTTTATGCGAGGCGGCGGAATCCCGACAGCGAGACGGCGTCTTCTTGCTTTGGCTCCTTGCTCAAACCTTCTCCATATTTTTCTATCCATTGAATTATGGGGAGGAGACCCCTATTTATAGTGTTGAGGAGGTTTGGACCTGAATACACTTTCCTTTTTCTTTTATGCGTGATGATCACACAATGTTCACATAATGTTGACATTTCCTCTCTATTTGGCAAGTTTTTATGATTCCGCAGCTTCTTCCTAACTCCAGAGGTAGTAACACTTCTGCTTCACACGTAATTATATTATTTCCTATTTTTTCAACGTGTATTTAAATTATGAAATATTATCTTTCATTTCAATGTGACAATATTCTTGAACATATATATTTGCTTTAATTATTTTCTCTTTTCCACCAATTGACTTGAAATCTCCTATTAAATTGGAGAATATTAAGATATTTGATGCAATCTTCTAAAAAAACTTATAAGCTTGTCATGCATTGATTTACTTTGGACGTAAGTTTTATAAAGTTTAGCACTTAGTGCGGTTTTGTCCTCAATGTTCGATTTTATCATGCTTCAGTCCTTCTCTTCATAAATTTCGTGCATTTAAGTCATTGCTTTCATATTGCATCATTTTCGTATAACGATTATATCTTGAGTTTCAGACCATCGATTGACTTGATTCTTGCGACGTCGGAACCCTAAGAATTAGGGCTACCATTTTCATGCCTTGTCCTAGGGCTAATTTTCAACCTAGAATGGCGTGTCATTATTTTGTTGATTGTCATAATTTCGATGCCTACACTGACATCAAGAAAAATGTAGCGCATACGACAACTAGTTGGTAGAATGTAACAGATTTGCAGGTTTCGCCGGGAACATCGCAAAGCGGCGGCCTTAATTCCGGAATCATGGTTGTTAACCAGAGCAAAACCATACCCTGCAAAAGAGAGTATAAATAAATTGAGGAAAAGTATCTGAAAATGAACTGTAAACCATTGATAAAGATGAGACATACCAAAAGGCATGAGATGGATCCAAAGCCAATCATCCGAAACAGGCCAAAGAAACAATCTGACATTATAGCCCCCAAAAATGGCATGATATAGGTTGCAGTTGACCATAAGTAGACAATCTTGGTTGCCATTGACAATGGCAGTCCGTAATCTCTAGTCAAATACAAAACCATATCTGGCGTAATCCCATAGTATGTCAAGCTCTCAAATGCCCCATTTGCTGTCAAAATCAAACCCCGAAAAAAACTCAAAGTTAAAACTTTCATCACATTTAAATAAATGGCCAAAGATCGAACCTTTTTGTGTCTTCCATTACAATTAAACTGTAATTCAAACCAGATTTGAATTGAAATATATTTATGATAAAAAAAATTGCGTAGATAGTATTTACCTACCCATGATGAATGGTAAGGTTCTAAAACCACCCTTTTGATTTTGGGTCGACAAAAGCTTTTCTTTCAGCATAATTACTTGGTTTGTGGAGACTGTAATCGACACCTAACTTCATTATATATAGCTCTAGCTACTCTGAAGCTATTGATATGGCGTATATAAAAAAAAAATACTATGTATCGGATTAAGGAATCTTCAAGTCTAGGCTCAGATAACAACCCAATCTGAACAGCCTACGAAAATGTATACAATCTAATCTAGCAGAATCAAATGGATACTAATAACTATATTTTGTATGACCTTATTGGAATTATAATCAATTTGAGATATTCGGCCAAAAAAGCTCTGATATATTATTGTAGGATGCACAACTCTAATTGTTTAACTACCAAACCATTGGTGTTTATTTCATTAACATGACAGAGCATACGCACAAACTTGATCAGTGTTTTATGGCTTGCTCCTCATCCTTAGCTTTTACGTCTTCACCAACACAAGGACCATAAGCCTTAACAAAAAAAAAAAAAATACACAAAATTGATTAAACATAAAAGGCTTAAAAGCCAAAAGAAGTAATCAAAATGAGCCTTGTTGATGTTTGTTGACACCCAGCTATCCTCCCTCCTTTTCTGGTGATGTCGTCCACCGTGCTAAATATGAAGGTCAATAACAAAGGCCCCACTCCCATTCCTATTGCAGGGAGCACGGATGCAATAGTAGACATGCTTTTGGGTAACTCTTTGACGAAGAATTCAATCAGTCCGGTCATAGTGAATGCATTGGCTACGCTAGAAATTATGAGCTTTGGCAGAAGCCAGAAAACAGAAATGTTGACCACTGCAAGAGGTTTCTCAGCAAAGCCTTCCTGAGTTGCAGCTTTTCTTCGGATGCTTTTAACGATTGCTGCTGCGGCCATAGCCAAGGAGAAGCACAGAAGACCAATCCCGATTCTTGTTTTAATGCTGAGAGTTACCTGTCTGCTCGAGATTTTTGATGCTAAGGAATGATTATGTGATCATAGAGAACAAGCTGTTGGTTTGGATAGTTTTGCGATTAAAGAATGAAGCGACAATGGTTAAAGCTCTGTTTTTGGAAAGAAAAATATGAGGACCAAATTGCAAACCTGAATTTTTTCAGGGACTTGAAGGTACAAAAGTTTTCTGGACTACAATGGTTTATGAATCATGAAATTAAGGAGGAGCTGTTGAAAGATTAATTCCATGATTCATAAAAATCTGAAAGGAAGACATTTTTGCTAAACCAGAAAATTTTGAGGACTCTTTTGTAGAAAACAAATTCGTCAGGGACCTGGGTGACAATCTGCAGAAAAGCTGGGTGTACAAAATCTGGTGAACGGTGGAGATCAAAGGAGTGGTGCCCAAGTTTTACTTTCTCAATTTTTAATTTGGAAATTGCAAGTAAAATATGTGATTGGTCCTAAAGAGAGAGTGTGTGTAGTGTTCTTGTTTTGGCTATAAAAAAGCCTGTTGGTAATCGGGTTACAGGTTTTAGCTGAATGTGGTTTTGAAATAAACACCAATGGTTTGGTAGTTAAACAACTCTAATTGTTTAACCCGATTACCATTGCAAAACCTGTAACCCGATTACCATAAAAAAATTTGAAGCCTTTAGTCTTGCAAAATGTAGATTTCTAAAGCTTTTTGTGCTTTTTATTTCATGTCTTGAATAAATTAGTGTAGTGTATTTTCTAATAATCTTAGCTAGAGTATTATCTTACCACCCTTGTCAAACTCCAATCACGCCATACATCACACTATCTCAAGTTTTATTAAAACCAGAAAGCTCGATTTCATTAGGGACTTTATTTCACTTTTAAGCCTTTTTGGTCATTTGTTAAGTTCTCAATGTGAAATGGTAAATCATCTTGTGGATGCTTGAGCTACAAAATAGAGAATGAGAGGAAGTCAGCTAGTTGCTAAAGGTGACTTAAAGCTCAAGATTCGTTCATGCCCAGCAGCTGTTCGACAAAATGCCAGCCCTCTTGGAATCACTTTTCTAACGTGAAAATCAAGTGCAACAAGTCCTGAAGTCGTCTCAAATCAATCAAAAACTAGTTATCTATTGAGGTTTAAGTATCACCTAGCAAAGTTTAATTAGAATTGCACTTATAGGATAGATTGTTAGTGTGTTATTTTGCATCTTTTGATTGAGAATTCTGGTTTGTATGGTTTGATTAGAACGAATTTATATTAGATTGTGGTGCTGGTATTTCTTAATTAATAGAGTCATGAGAAGTATTGTCTATGGATGCATTATGAAGAAAACATGTTAACTTGGACGTGAAGAAAGTCATGCATACAAACTGTTTGACAAAATGTCTCTGTGAAGAAAGTATGACCCTGATAGATTAAAAAAAACTGTTTTAGCTGAATGTGGTTAGTACTTGAAGGATTGTAGTTTGTATCAGTATGGTTTGTGAGCTTGAGAGGCAGAATATAGAGCTAGTAAGATGTCTTGGGAAGCAAGCTATCATCTATGCCTACAAGTTGTTTGATGAAATGCTTCCAAGAAGCTTCGTTTCGCAAAACTGTGAGTGCCGCACAGAAGTGAACAAAACAGGGAATCGACTCACCGGTTTCCTACACAAGCCAAGCCATGGCGAAGAGAGGTCCGACAAAGCCGAAAGCGCCTGCTGGAATTTCAAAGTTGGGTGTGATGTGCCTGTCCATGGTCTTCACCTGCATGACGAAAAAATCATATTCTCGAGACTATATGGATCACTGAGACACTGATAACGACAGCCACAACAAAAGGAAAAGAAACAGGTTCAAGGTATGCAGCTCACCAGGATGACTTCAATAGAGCCCTGACTAAAAGTTGAATAGAGTATGAATGATGTTGACAAAATTGGAGAAATTTGATCAATGCCTTTAGATCCTCCACTTGATCTACCGTGCAAGGTTCTGAAACTATCTTATCTGAGCTTAAGTTTTGTTGGGCTCTTGTAAGGATGCAAGACTTGTTTAGAAATCTAAAGACAGGTTTAAGCAAATTATAGAGTATGGTGAACCTGCAAAAAAATATAGGCTATACTTAATTAGATACCTTAGTTTATTGCTTGGTATAGTGAGAGGTGATTCCTCTTTGGCATTATAAAACCCATCCATGTCTTCTGATGGTAACTTAAGATTTCTGTGTTTGAACGAAACCACAATAACTCCTGCTAACTCAGAAAACATGCCTTTCCGTGCTTTTAGCTTCACATAAAGTGGAGATGCCACGAAAATTGAGAGTACTGCGAAGAGCAGAAGAATGACAGAAATTTTATAACCTAATTTCCATCCAAGCTGTTCTTGAACATATACAACAACAGTGCCTCCCACAATCACCGCTGGCAAGTTCACCTGAAAGTACCGGCTGATGTATTTATCAAATGAAAGTGATGCTCTTTCTGAGTTATGAATCTTGCTATATAATTGATCAGCACCAAAGGCTAATGAAGATGACTCAATGCCACCTCTCCCAACTGAGATTAATAATAACGAAGAACATATAACAGAAAGTTGGTAGAATGTCGCTGCTTCGCAAGTTTTGGTGGAATTGGAAATATCACATGGTTGAGGCCTTAGATCGGGAAGCATGGTCGTTAACCAGAGCAAAATTGTACCCTGCAGCATGAAAATGTTTTTATTTACCCCTGGAATTATAAATTTAATCTTTTCTCGACCCTTGGATTAATAGAAATTATGATGATCATGAACACCCTCATCAATATATGGTGAATGGTCAAAACTGCAATGAACTTTCTAATGATAAAAAAAGAGACATACCACAAGAATTGAGATGGATCCAAAGGCAATCATAGGAAACCGGCCAAATAAGGAATCTGACAAAATGGCCCCAAAAAATTGCATGGTAGAGGTTGCAGTAGAGAATATGAAGACAATCTTGGTTCCCATTGACAATGGCAATCCATAGGCTCCCATCAAGTATAGAATCATATCTGCCATAAGCGCACAGTATGCCGACGTCTCAAATGCCCAATTTGCTGCCACCAAATATACAAAGTTAAAATTGACTTAATTAATATTCTTCATCATTAGTATGTCACCAAACCTAAGACCATTTAAGTATTGTAATCCCTTTGAACATAAATTTAATCTACAGGATTATAACTTTTGGCTCTCTTTTGTATTCAGCCCAAGAGGGAGTAATCGTCTTGTCCATTCAATCGCTAATCTAAAGATGAATGGTCAAGAGACTCAAGACCAATTACCACCTTGTTTGTTTGATGTAGCCGCTATTGATATGCAATGAAATCGATTGTTAACATAAAAAAATTAAGAAGGATATTTTTTACATGAAGGGTACTTTACCTAAGATGAATGGCAAGGTTTTAAGACCACCGTTTTGATTTTGGGACACCAAAAGCCTTTCTTCGAGCATGTTTACTTGGCCTGTGGCTGTGGAGTCCTCCATTGTCACAAGCTTCATTAGCTCTTGTTCCCCTCTCTTTTAAACAAGAAAGTAAGCACAATTTTTTAATCCTTTTAAATCCATCAACCAACGAAAGCAAATATTGCAAGACACATGGGTTTTGATATGGATTTTAAAATATGAAAGTTATTTTATTGGAAGTTGATTTAACTTATGATTCGTTCAAGAAATTAGTCAAGTATTAATTAATTTTTGCTAGATTGTGCAAATGTACAAGACAACTAGAGCACTCACTAAATTCTTTAATGACATATTATTTTTGAAGTTAAAATACTTTAATTATATGAGTTAGTAACAACTTGAAATTAAGTACTGATATTCACGTTTAGCACCGCCATTGGCGACGGAATTATTTAATACCAGCACAGAACCACCACCGAATCATTTATTGATTAAAAGTATAGATGCAATTAAGTTGAATTTCAATTCTTCATTTCCATTGGAATCGATCAGACCGAAGCTATTCTCATTAAACCTCGAAAAGTTGATTATTCTCATTAAAATAAACAAATTGCTAATGGAGTTTACATAAATAAGTCGCAAAAAGAAACATGAGTTTCAGATGGAGTATGAAGTATATGTAGTATGTAGATTCGCATTAGCTTTTGCGCGCTAATATCATTTCTAAATACTTTAGAATACATATTATGAGAATTGATATGGCTCCTTGATTCTAGTCTATTAAGGCCTTTGACGATTAAGCAAGTTAAAGACGTGCCTACCAATCAGGGCGTGAGCCAAAGGCGGTTCGACTTAAGGGAGCGGACTTGTCCGATAGATTGTATTTTTTTTTTTGGGTGCATATTTACTTTATTGAACCAGGAAAAAACGATTACAACTTAAAACTAAGAACAAACTCAGACGCAACAAACTGCACCTATTACATCAACTCCACCTTCCTAACATCTCCAAAGTGCCTTTCACAATTTGTCCAGGAGCAAGTTAAAAAGCTTACATCGAACTCGTTTCTTCATTGCGAATCCAACTGTGTGCTTAACTTTTGTATGATCTTATTGGAACTAAAATCAATTTGAGATATTCGGCCAAAAAAACTCTGATATTATTTTTAGCTCCACATGAAAGTCAGATGAAATATAATAGTAGGATGCACAACTCTAATTGTTTAACTACCGAACCATGGGTGTTTATTTCATTAACATAACAGAGAATACGAACAAACTTATTCAGTGTTTTATGGCTTGTTTCTCATCCCTATCTTTTACATCTTGATCACCAACAAAAGGACCATAAGCCTTGCAACAAAAAATAAAATACACAAAATTGATTAAACATAAAATGCTTAGAATCCAAAAGAAGTAATCACAATGAGCCTTGTTGATGTTCGTTGACACCCAGCTATCCTTCCCTCCTTTTCCGGTGATGTCGTCGACCGTGCTCAATATGAAGGTCGATAACAAAGGCCCCACTCCCATTCCTACTGAAAGGAGACTGATGCAATACTAGACATGCTTTTGGGCAACTCTTTGATAAAGAGTTCAGTCGTTGCGATCATAGAGAATGCATTGCCAATGCTAGCAAGCATGAGCTTTGGCAGAAGCCAGAATACGGAAATGTCAACATCTGCATGAGGTTTCTCAGTAAAACCTTCCTGAATTGCAGCTTTTCTTCGGAGGCTTTCGACGATTGCTGCTGCAGCCATGGCCAAGGAGGAGCACAGAAGACCAATGCCCATTCTCGTTTTAATGCTGAGACTTACCGGTCTTCTCGAGATTTTTGATGCTAAGGGAATGATTATGTGAATCAGAGAACAACAAGCAAGTTATGGAGAAGATAAGTCCGAATGAGCTGATAGAGCCTGCTGGAATTTCAAAGTTGGGTGTAATGTGCCTGTCCATTGTTTTCACCTGCAATATGACAAATTCACATTCTAGAGACTATATGCATCACTGATAATAACAACAACCACAACGAAAAGAAAAGAAAGAAGTAAGAACATCAAGGTATGCAGCTCACCAGGACGACTTCAATAGAGCCCTGACTAAAAGCTGAATAGAGTAGGAATGACGTTGACAAAATTGGAGTAATTTTGATCAATGCTTTTAGTTCCTCCACTTGATCTACCGTGCAAGGTTCTGAAGCTATCTTATCTAAGCTTAAGTCTTGTTGGGCGCTTGTAAGGATGCAAGACTTGTTTAGAAATCTAAAGACAGGTTCAAGTAAATTTTATATCAGTATGGTGAACCTGTGAGATAATGTGTCGGTAAAGACTTTTTAACTTAGGCTATACTTAAGTAGATACCTTAGTTTACTGCTTGGTTTGGTGAGAAGTGATCCCTCTTTGGCATTATAAAATCCATCCATGTTGTCTGATGGTAACTTAAGTTTTCTGTGTTTGAACGAAACCAAAATCACTCGTGCTAACCCACCAAACATGCCTTTCGTTCCTTTTAGCTTCACATAAAGTGGAGATGCCACGAAAATTGAGAGTACTGCAAAGAGCAGAAGAATGACAGAAATTCCATAGCCTAATTTCCATCCAAGACAGAAATTCCATAGCCTAATTTCCATCCAAGATGTTCTTGAACATATACAACACCAGTGCCTCCCACAAAGACAGCTGGCAAGGTCACCTGGAAGTACATGCTAATGTATTTATCTAAGGAAAGTGATGATGTTTCTGGGTTATGAATATTGCTATATAATTGATTGGCGCCAAAGGCTAATGAAGATGACTCAATGCCACCGCTCCCGACTGAGACTAAAAACAGTGAAGAACATATAACTAGAAGTTGATAGAATGTCGCCGCTTCGCAGGTTTTGGTGGAATTGGAAACATCACATTGTTGAGGCCTTAATTCTGGAATCATAGTCGTTAACCAGAGCAAGATTGTACCCTGCAGCATGGAAACAATTTTATTTATTTCTGGAACAATATTACAACCTCCGTCCCAAAATTCTAATGATGAAGGTGAAACATACCACAAGGACTGAGATGGATCCAAAGGCAATCACCGGAAACCGACCATAGAAGCAATCTGACAAAATGGCCCAAAAAATTGCATTGTAGAGGTTAAAGTAGTTAATATGTAGACAATCTTGGCTCCTATTGACAATGAAAGTCCATATTCTCTCGTCAGGTATAGAATCATATCTGCCATAAGTGCAGAGTATGCTATTTTCTCAAATGCCCCATTTCCTGTAAAAAAAATAACCACCAACATGCTAGTTAAACTTAATCTATATATGCTTACATTGGTACTTTACCTAAGAACATTATTGTAATTAAGACCATTATTGTAATTCCATAACACTAACAATCTGTGATTGAATTTTTTACACAAATGGTACTTTACCTAAGATGAATGGCAAGGTTCTTAGGCCACCCTTTTGATTTTGCGACACCAAAAGCCTATCTTCCAGCATGTTTACTTGGTCGATCTGTTGAGTCCTCTATTGACACTGTTGAATTTGTGGTGAGCAGATGAGGAGAAGACGAACAGGGAAGAAGGATCTTTTGACTCTTTTGACTTTCTCTGATTTTGACTTCAGTATCTTTAAATCTTCATTGGCACAATTTGTAATCCTTTTAAATCCATCAACCAAATCTCGTTAGACACATGGGTTGGGAATTGGGATATGGAGTATAAAATATGAAAGTTATTTTATTGGAAGATGATGAAGTCATGTGGAGAGAGGTTAAAAATCTAGCTAGTCTTGCGGTTTTTTTTTTTTTTTTTTGATGATAAGCTAGTCTGGCAGTAGGTTTATTTCTCTGACATGTTTAATAAATTAACTGTAGCTATGTCTCTCCATACCCCATAGTTTTTAATTTGTCTCCATATTCTATAAATTTGGTTTTAAATTTTTTATCAGTACAAGTGGGGTGGCATGCATGACATTAGTTGAAATGAAGTTTTGAACGGGAGAGTGGTGACTGTCTTTGAAAAAATTTTGTTCACTGTATTGTCGGCAGGGAAATGGTAGATAAATTTTCTTTTCTTTTTTTAAATTCAAAGAGCTTTTCCATTAAACTGAAAAACGAGTCCAAATGGACGAGGTTCGCCACATGACGTGGTAAGTTATTAAAATAAAATGAAACTAATGAAACGATTGAAATCAAATGAGATAAGCTATGAGCCGGTTTGTTGCCATCTCTTTTAACAAAACTAAAATAATATGAATCAAAGAAAGTTCCTGCTTTATGCTTGATTTCACTAATTATGTTTCCACAAGTTGAGAAACTCCGTCCATCCTTCTGCAGTTCCATTATAAGATTCTTACAATCCCCTTCCAAAATGATCCGTTTAGGTCCCATTGATATAGCCAAGTCAATGCCCTTGAGAGCAGCCACTGCCTCAGCTTGTATTGCATTTTCTTGTCTTCCAAGTCTCCCAGATATAGCAGCAATACAAAGTCCTGTACTATCTCTAGCCAATACCCCAAATGGTAGATAAATTAAATTTCAAAGTTCTACATGAAAATAGGTTCCATTTTAAAATATAGTATTTAGAAAACATGGAATGAGCAAAGATCTAAAGTTGTTTTTTTTTTTTTTGATAGTTCATCAATTAATTCAATTCAAATATTTTATTTAAGTTATCTTCCCAAGAAAAATTATATTGCTTTTTAAATTTATTTATATGTAGACTTAAGCTTTCACATATATTAAATTAGGTTTTATAAATATGAAATTAAATATAGGTAAAATTTTATAGTAAGTTAATGAGATAAATATTGTAAAGTGAGATAATAAAACATTTGGCCGAGAAATAAAGAACAATGTAATAAAACAATGAAGTCTAACCTAATTAATTAATATGATTTAGAAATTATTTTTGAGGTTTAGATAATAATTATTTATATAAATAGATGACGATTTTAAAGAATTTTTTTGTCTTTAAATAATTGAAAGTTTACATAATTACTCTTTCTCTTTCTTTCCACTAAAAAAAAAGTGAAGATATTATTTAAATAAAAAAGAAAAATAATAAAATAGTAAAATAAATATAAATATAAATATAAAATTTTTCTTGAAAATAATGTCATTGATATTACCAAAACACCTTAAAACATCAACTAAAAAAATACAAAAGGAGTGGATAACGAGACTACAGGCAACGACGGAGGATTAAGTTAACAACGATTTATTATTATTGGTATTGTAAATAGACTCTGAATTATAAAAATTACTTATATTTTTATTATGTGTCATACATATTATTTGTATATGTTGGATAGAATAATTATCTAAGTTGTCTACGTGGCAGCAAATATTCTGTCAAGTGTGCACAGTCAGTGCCACGTAAGCGACATGTCACCTGCTTACTCAGCAAAAATGACAAGTATGTACAATCAGTGTCAAGTATGTACAATCAGTGTCACGTAAACGACATGTCACCTGCTTATTCAGCAAAAATGACACGTCATCATCTTCAACCTTTCTCATTTTTGCTGAGTAAGCAGGTGACATGTCGCTTACGTGACACTGACTGTGCACACTTGACAGAATATTTGCTACCACGTAAGCAATTTTTTGACGAAAATATGATTTTATTAGAAAAATTTAACGGACGAATATAATTTTATTAGCTTTCGAGATACGAACTTATTAAAAATTTGAATCTTGAGGTAGGAAAAATGCTATTATTCCGGAACTTTAAACAGAGAAAACTTGATATGAAATGTGAACTTTTCCAGTGCAAATTCCTTGACCTCAAATTAAAAGGTACCATGGAACTCGTCTCATCGTTGCGAATCCAACCGTGTGCTTAATTTTTCCTGAATCGACTTAACCAGAAAATCCCCAAAACGATTGCAACCTCGTCAGTCAAACCCTAATTAAAATACACCATTTTAGACACTTTCGTTCAAATTCTTTGATGCAGAAACATCATAAAGGTTGCCACGAACAATAACCCTCTCACAATTTTGAAGATCGGTTCTCGATGTTGCTTTTAGAAATTTCACCATTTGGTCCTCATATATCTGTCTGCTTTCATGTGGTCCTCTTGTCAGTAAACATGATCATAAACTCTCAATTAAAAATAACTTCAAAAAAAAAAAAAAACTCTCAATTAATTTGCCAGATGAGGGAAATATGCTAATCAGGGAGTGCCGGCGGTGAGATTATCCAGTTTATTAACATAACGGGGAAATACGTACAAATTTTCATTAGTGTTTTATGGCTTTCTCCTCATCCCTATCTTTTACATCTTGATCACCAATACAAGGACCATAAGCCTTGCAACAAATTAAAAAATACACAAAATTGATCAAACTTAAAATGCTTAGAAGCCAAAAGAAGTAATCGAAATGTGCCTTATTGACGTTCGTTGACACCCAGCTATCCTTCCCTCCTTTCCCAGTGACGTAATCGATCATGCTAAATATGAAGGTCAATAACAATGGCCCCATTCCCACTCCTATTGTAGGGATGACTGATGCAACACTAGACATGCTTTTGGGTAACTCTTTGAGAAAGAACTCAGCAAGTCCGATCATAATAAATGCATTGCCTATGCCACTGAGTAAGAACTTTGGCAGAAGCCAGGAAGCGGAAATGTTGACAACTGCAAGAAGTTTGTCAGCAAAGCCTTCCTGAATTGCAGCTTTTCTTCGGAGGCTCTCTACGACGGCTGCTAAGGCCATAGCCAAGGAGGGGGACAGAAGACCAATTCCTAGTCTTGTTTTAATGCTGATACTTACAGGTCTGCCCAAGATTTTCGATGCCAAGGGAATGATTAGGTGATCATAGAGAGCAAGCCAAATTATGGAGAAGAGAAGTGGGAGTGAGGTAAAAAAGCCCGCTGGAATTTCAAAGTTGGGTGTAAGGTGCCTTTCCATGGTCTTCACCTAAAAGAAGGGATAATCAATTAAATCATAGAGTGGAGTGAGAAAAACAAGCAAGAGCTTCAAGGTTGGCAGCTCACCAGGACGACTTCAATAGAGGACTGGCTAATAGCTGAATAGAAGATGAATGATGTTGACAAAATTGGAGCAACTTTGATCAATGCTTTTAGTTCCTCCACTTGATCTACCGTGCAAACTCTACTTGGCTCTAAAACATTCTTATCTAAACTAAAGTCTTGTTTGGCATTCGAAATGATGCATGACTTGTTTAGAAATCTAAAGACATTATAGGTTAAATCAAATTTTAGAGTCATGGTGAATGAGATAATTGACATTAAAAAAATTTCAAATTAGGCTATACTTAATTAAGTACCTTAGTTTTGTGCTTGGTATAGTGAGGGGTGATCCTCTTTGGCATTGTAAAATCCATCCATGTCATCTGATGGTAACTTTAGATTTCTGTTTTTAAAAGAAACCACAATCACTTGTCCTATACCGGCAAAAAGGCCTTTTTTTTGCTTTTAGCATCACATAAAGAGGAGACGCGGCAAAAAATGAGAGTACTGCAAAGAAGAGAAGAATGATAGAAATTCCAAACCCCAATTTCCATCCAAACCGTTCTTGAACATATACAACACCACTGAGTCCCACAAAGTTCGAAATCAACATCACCTGGTAGTACCGGCTAATGTATTTATCTAGGGACAATGAAGCTCTCTCTGAGTTATCGGTACTATCGAATTGATCAACACCAAAGGCTAATAAAGATGACTTAATGCCACCACACCCAACTGAGATTAAAAATAATGAACAGCATACAACTAAAAGTTGGCAAAATGTTGCAGGTTTGGGAGGATTCATCACATTGTTGAGGCCTTAGTTACGGAATCATGGTCTTTAACCAGAGCAATATTGTTCCCTGCAGCATCGAAAGTACGTTTTTATTTACTTCAGGTTCGTTCTACCTGGACTGGACATGAAGAAATTTCGAGAAAAAATTCCATGAAAAAATCTTCAATTAGCTCTTGCTCCTCCGTGTGAATTAATATGGAAGGAAGCCTAGTTTTCAATCCTTTTTAATCAATCAACCAACAAAAGCAAACCTTTAAGAACACATGGGTTTTTTATATGGAATATAAAATAAGAAATGATTTATTGGAAGATGCTATAACTCATTAGCTGTCTTATGATTTGTTTGATAAGTTAGTTATTTTAATGCGTCAGAATTAGTATTGTATCTCATATCTTCATATTTAATTATGATTTCCGCTAGATATAATATAGGGCAAATGAAAAAAGACAACAAGAGAAGCCACTAAATACTTTAATATTGAATGAAGATATTCAGAAAAACAAAGAAACTTTATTGATATGAGTTAATAATTAATAACAACTTGAAAGTACTGATTCACGTTGTTAGCACCACCATTCGCAACGGAGTTATTTAATAGCAGCACCGAACCACCTACGGTCTACGGAGTCGAAGAGAGAGAAAGCTGTTAAATGGCGATGAACAATACGCATTTGTTGATCTCTCCCGGTGCAAGTAGAACTTTAGATTACTTCTTTACGATAAGAATTGATCAGTCTGAAACGATATATTTATCAAACATCGAAAAGTCAATGATTCTCATTAACATAAAAAGAAATCGCTAAAAGAAATATGGGTTTCATAAAATATTTTATTCTCCATTATTAGCTTTGTGCTAATATAATTTCTTTAATTGATTACTTAATTTACAGCTTAATTATTGTACTTACTACATTAAATAAATATATACTTTAGAATGGATCGGACTTAAATAGCTTGTAGCCTAAAATTTTGGCCTGTGAGGCCAACATCCTCATGTGGAAAGGCTGCACAAGCTGGAGCAAAATTTAGCTCGGGATGGCATATATATAACACCTATATTAGCACGAGTCATATAAGCAGCCCCACTTAGATTCACAGCCGTTAGTTACTTGTCGTTCAAGTAAGTTCCATCAGTTTCATTAGCACTTGGCTTGAGCCAAGTCTAATAATACTAATACTATTAATTTTTGAATGATCAGCATCCACTATATACTTTAGAATGGCTCGATCATACAATAAATGCTTCGTTGGGCTGAGAAGAACTACAACCGAGCTCCGGCCAGTCGTCGGCTCTGTTATGTTCTGTTCTTTTGCGGTTAGAAATTTCAATTTTAGCTCTGCCGGCGTACTGCTTTTTCAACCAAACCGCTATTTTCTTTTGCGCGTGCGATGCACGTTTCTTCATTTTATCCAAGCAAAGCTCTTCCTCGGTCAGATATGAAGAATTATTGCACCATATCAACAACACTGTGTTGATGTTTATAGTATTAACAGAACGGAGAAGTACATACAAATTAACTTATTTAGTAGTGTTTTATGGCTTCCTCCTCATCCCTAACTTTTACATCTTCATCAACACAAGGACCATAAGCCTTACAACAAAAAATATAATACACAAAATTGATTAAACATAAAATGCTTAGAAGCCAAAAGAAGTAATCAAAATGAGCCTTGTTGATGTTTGTTGACACCCAGCTATCCTTCCCTCCTTTTCCAGTGATGTTGTTGACAGCGCTAAATATGGAGGTCAATAACAATGGCCCCATTCCCATCCCTATAGCAGGGAGGACCGATGCAATACTAGACATGCTTTTGGGTAACTCTTTAATAAAGAATTCAGTCAGTCCGATCATAGCAAATGCATTGCCTATGCCACCAAATAACTCCTTTGGCAGAAGCCAAAATACGGAAATATTGACAACAGCAAAAGGTTTGTCAGCTAAACCTTCCTGAATTGCTGCTTTTCTTCGGAGGCTCTCTATGAATGCTGCTGAAGCCATAGACAAGGAAGAGCATAGAAGACCGATCCCTACTTTTGTTTTAATGCTGAGACTTACTGGTCTTCCCAAGATTTTAGATGCTAAGGGAAGGATTATGTGATCGTACAGAGCAAGCCAAGTTATGGAGAAGAGAAGTGTGAATGAGCCGAAAGAGCCTGCTGGAATTTCAAAGTTGGGTGTGAGGTGCCTGTCCATGGTCTTTAACTGCAAAATAAGATAATAAGAGAAGTGTGAATGAGCCAAAGAGCCCGCTTCTTTTGTTGTTAAAAACACAGCAAAGAAGCCCCAAATCCTAGAATTGAGGAAATAAAAAAACCAGTAATGCAGCTCACCAGCACAACTTCAATAGAGGCCTGACTAAGCGTTGAATAAAAGATGAATGATGCTGACAAAATTGGAACAACTTTTATCAATGCTTTTAGTTCCTCCACTTGATCTACCGTGCAAAGTCTACTTGGATCCATAACAATCTTTTCCGGAGTAAAGTATTGATCGTGGTTTGTAATGATGCAAGCCTTGTTTAGAAATCTAGAGTCACAGGTTGAAGTAAAATTTTTTGAAGTCTTGAATCATGGTAAATGTGAGACAATTCGACAGCAAAAACTCTTCAACTTAGGCTATGTTAATGGTTACCTTAGTTTAGTGCTTGGTATAGTGAGGTGTGATCCCTTTTTCGCATTGTAAAATCCATCCTTGTCGTCGGATGGTAACTTAAGATTTCTGTTTCTAAATGAATAGAGAATCACTCGTCCTAACCCAACGAACATGCCTTTCCTTGCTTTTAACTTCACATAAAGTGGAGACGGCCCGAAAAATGAGAGTACTGCAAAGAACAGAAGAACGACAGAAACTCCAAAACCCAATTTCCATCCAAACCGTTCTTGAACATAAACAACACCAGTGAGTCCCAAAAGGATCGAAGTCATCGTCACCTGGTAGTACCGGCTAATGTATTTATCTAAGGAAAATGATGCTGTCTCTGAGTAATCAGTACTATATATCTGGTCTGAACCAAAGGCTAGCAAAGATGACTTAATGCCGCCGCTCCCAACTGAGATTAAAACTAGAGATGAACATAGAACAAAAAGTTGGTAGAATGTTGCCGCTTCACAGGTTTTGATGGAAACATCACATTGTTGAGGCCTTAGTTCTGGCATCATGGTCGTTAACCATAGCAAGGACTGTACCCTGCAACATCATAACATTTTTTATCACATCAGATTCTACCTCCCATTATCTTATTTTGCCCATGACTATATTGATTGCCAGTTTAACTTGGCTAGTACAGTATTAGTGCCAACCACGGCATGGCCTAATTGTTAAGGCACGCACATGCCTCCTCCCACAGATTGAAGTGGAAACTTATAAAAAAAATACGCAGCCCGAAATAAATAAAAATATTACTAAATAAATATTGTCCAGTGAAGATTAAGCTCTGGATTGATTATTCCAATTCATGCATTGAACTCCCCATTCTAACACAATAATCGTCACATGCAATCTAAGATATATGCATAGATCTTTCCAGGTGGCATATCATATTGAAAGCAGGCTCAACTCATATTTAAACAAGACTAGGATGTTATTACGTACAAGAAGGAATGAGATGGATCCAAAGCCGATCATAGGAAACCGACCAAAGAAGCAATCTGACAAAATGGCCCCGAAAAATGGCATGATTAAGGTTGCAGTAGACCATATGTACACAATCTTGGTTCCCATTGACAATAGCAGTCCATAGTCTCCCATCAAATACAGAATCATATCTGCATGAATCGCATAGTATGCCATCGTCTCAAATCCCATATTTGCTGTCAAAAAAAATAACCCATTAAAGTTAAACTTGCTCAATTTGACTAGTCATATGCTACTTATATCAAGCAAGTCACCAAAGCTAAAACCATTTAACTGTAATCCCATAATAGTGGTGACTGAATATATAAATCATATATTTACCTAAGATGAAGGGCAATATTTTAAGACCACCCTTTTGATTTTGGGACACCAAAAGCCTTTCTTTCAGCATGTTTACTTGATCTGTGGAGTCCTTCATTGACACAAAGCTTCAATAGCTCTTGCTCCTCTGTGTTAAGCAAGAAAGAAGCACAAATTTAATCCTTTTATTAATTAAACAATGCACGAAATCGTTAAAAATCACATGGGTATGGTACGGAGTATAATATATGAAATTATTTTATTAGAAGATGCTAAAACTTAGTAGCTATCCTATGATTTGTTTTATAAATTAGATACTTTTGTGCATATGAACAAAAGACAAAGCATCTTTTACACTTGGTGATGCATTTTGAGACGAAGAGGGAGAATTAGTTAACTACTCTCTCCGTTCCAAATTAGATGCTAATATAAATATAATTTTTTGTTCTAAATTATATGTAAATTTTGACAAATTTAAGGAACATTAGTTATGTTTATCCATTATACTCTCATGTATTCAATTCACCAACTTCACCATCTCCACGCTCATGTCCCCATGCATTCTCCTCATGCATTTTATTATTAGTTGCAATTTTAGGGACTTTTTAATCTCTACAACCATAATTATATTGAAAAATAAACTTATGTGATGGTAATTTTTTTAGTTTGTGTGAAATCACATATATTAGTATCTAATTTTATTTTTTATAAGTATATCAAATGGTTTGTTTTGATTGCGAACGTGAAAGAAAACTAATCGATCTGTTTTGCTTGATAGATTAGCTCTTGCTCCTCTCAGTTAATTAAGCAAGAAAAGGAACCTCAATTATTTATCCTTTCAAATAAATCAATCCACCAATAAAAGCATGTCTTTTACAAACATATGGGTTTGATATGGATCCCTCGATATGAAGATATTTTATTGGTTGATGCCAAAACTCATTACTGTGCTTTGGCCTATGATTTTCATTAATTATTTTTTTCTGGATAGGGCAAATGAACAACTAGACAATAAGTGTAGTAAAAAGGAACAAGACAACTAGTGGATGGAACATCAAAAACAAGAAAAAGAAAAGGCCAAGAAAAAAAATGAGCACCCACTAGTCCCTACATACTTTATTGGATGTCCTCGAAGGGACTCTGTAAATAAAGCTTTGGATTTTATTTCTCAAATGATAAAAAATAGTTTTTCTGTAGAATGCAGGAGCCATTGGAGTGAAAGTATGAACTAATTCGTCGGGCTGAGCAGAACCCCAAGTCGAAAGAAAGCTCTAATTATGTCTATTCGTCGGGCTGGAATCGTAATTCAATTTTTGCTCAGGAAATTAAGTAGACCCACTCACTAGACTAATTTGGTAAGTTGTCAACTCATCATTTAATCCGACAAGTTAATGAGCTTTGATTGTCAGTTATTTGTCTCTCCGACGTGGGTTCATTTGGGTTTTGAAGTCGATAAGTATGTTTCTTTGTTAAGAACTCAAGACGTTGTTTCTATTGTTGTACATATATACCTTGAGATTAGCAATAAATAACATAGTATTAACATGAAGGAAGAAAGATCCTTTTAACGACGTAACAATAAAATTGTGTTATCACATTTAGTAATAAAAGAAATTGCTTAAATAGAGAAAAAACTGCATTCGATTCAAATGGCGATTCAAATGTTAATGCTCCAGCTTCCATAGATGGAAAAATGTGAATATTTATACAATTATTTGGTCTTGGGATCTTGAACCTTGATTTTTAGACGTTTAAAAGATTGTCGCGAAGTCGAGACAAAGTCAATGCTATGACGGATCGCCGTACAGAGAATCAACGCAAAACCGAGCTTTACATTAGCCTCCACGAATGTTGAATAATGATGGAGGAGAAGAGAGAGTCCATCTTTGAGATCAAAGAAAGCAATGGAGAAGATAGTTAGAGAAAATGTTAATAAGAGGACATTCATGACCACAAATACAAGAATGAGAATTGCAAAAGATATGAATGAACCGTAGAGAAGTGAAACCAGGATTAGATCCAAGTTTGGTATCATCTTTTCTTTTTCAATTTTGGAGATAATAGAGAGATTTGTTGATTGAAGAGATGATTTTAAAGAGAAGGAATGAAGTGAAGTGCACTCATTCTAAACTTTCCATCCTTCTTAAGTGGCAGAATATACATTGTTGAAGAAAGATTAAAACTTGAAAGCCATTTGAATTAGTTAGCAAAAACAAAGTCCAGGTTTCTTCTAATAGAAAAAAGGTTCAAAGGTCGTCGACAGCAGGATTCGAACCTGCGCAGGCAAAACCCAACAGATTTCGAATCTGTCTCCTTAACCACTCGGACATATCGACTTTTGGCACTAAAAGAGACACAGAAAATATATATTATGTATTTGTTTCATATCAGAGTGGTCAAGAAAGGAGACAGAAATGAATTCACGACTGAGTTTATAGAATTTTCTTAAAACTCCGGGGCCATACTGTTTGTTTAAATGGCCGCAAAATTTTGTCAGATTTTCAATTTTGGTGTCGATTTGATTTGATTCGGTTCCATTACCCGGCCCATGAACTAGTCCGAGGAAAGATTTATCCACCAGTAGCACACGAGAGGGATTTCGCGAAACTCTCAAGACAGCCTCAAAAAGATAAGTCGACTCACTAAGACCAGACCAGACCTTTCAAGTATTTTTCGTTGAAACTCGAGATTTTCAGCTGTGAACGTTCCGGTATGTCTACGACATTTCCTAGCATCAGATGGGTTGTAAACAAGTCAGATTCATACATGTTTTGGTCTGGTAAGGAAATAAAGGGTGGATAAAAACATTAGAAAGGTCGAACACAGGATTACAGATGCAAGATGATTCATGATTGAATCTGACTTGTTCCCAAAAATGGGCCACTACGGTCCGGGGTATTGGTTTGGTTAAAGTCTCTGGTCGAGATAATTTGATAACATCACCATTTTTTTAATTTTAATATATATTCATAATTGTCGAACCAGAATTGACATATTCACCTGTCGAACTTACAAAACAACCTCCTCAATTTCACTGCTTTACAATTAACATCCAAATGGGTGTTGCAATATGAAGTAAAATACTCAAAATTGATTTCAGCTAAAATCTGCATCATATAAAAGCTAAAGGACAAAAATGACAGATACACTTCTCGAATCACACGAAAGGAAAGATGGTTTTCACTTTTTACCATCGATTCCTTAAAAATTTGACACTGAAAAACAGTTGTTATGGGCTCAAATCGCTACTGTACAGACAAAAATGTTTACATTTTTGCCTCTTAATAAATCCGCAAGCCTGCCTAAGAGAAGATGGTGTACTTTAAGAGCCTGTAATTTGCACGAACGAGTTGTCTTTTGTCACAAGCAACATGCTTCGTGGTTACCTAAAAGAATCATAGCACAATCTTGATTGATTTTCTTCTACTTTAGAAATCATTGTCGGTAAAGAAATTAAGACAGGAAATCAGAAACCTACTTTCCCTAATTATGTCCTCTGTTTCCAGGAATCTTAGGAAAGAGGGATTACGGCATTGAGATTACTCTTCAGGACCCAATTGTTAGGGTAGGCTGAATCAGATGATTCTAGGTCTACATGCCAAACCAAAATTCTCGAGCAACCTGACAATAGACCTTCCATTTGGTTTTCATCTTCCACTAGCTGTTCAATAAATGCACTGGTCTGCAAAATCAAATATGTGGCGTCAGTCAACCATTCTATATAGTTTGTTCTATCAAGTTAAAACATATATGGATATATCATGTATGGATCATGGATGGCTGTAATAGTAACTTTTAAACAAAGTTTGTGACAAAAATGGATGAGAAAAAAGTTAAGAGCAAAAATAAGGAACACTAACTTGGATTCTATCTTTGAGTGTGTCAAGCTGCCGAATCGGTTCAAGAGTCGGTCGACGCCATCTCTTTGGATCCCAAAGAATAGTACTATTGAATGCAAATCCTGACATTTCAGCATGGAATCTCCGAAATCTCTGGTATCTCCTACTCAATCCATTCAAGTGCCATCCAATAACTTCGGTTCCATTACAAACCGGGCCATCCCAAATGGCTCTACTTTTGTCTCCTAATAATTGACCCACTGGCCACGTCCCAAATCTCCTACAACTCACAACAATGAAAAGGATGAATACATACAATTATCACTCATAGTTGTATTAAACAGACTACCTCAGGTTTGGATTTTACTTTAGGAGTCACTTCTTTATAGTTTTTATTTGCATTTTGTGATCTTCTTCCAAAGAAAGCAAGTTTAGTAAGGAAAAAAATTTAATAACCAAGTGAAATACCTGATCTCTCTCATTTGCTTGAAAAGATCGGCTGAGTAAATGTTGTCATCATCGGCAAAGTAGACAATTCCATCAAGATGGTGTTTCTCAATATGAGATAATGCCATATTCCTCTGGTCTACTTTTCTATCTTTAACGCCAGTCAAATTCTTTGTATCGCAAACAAGATGCCTGTACATGACTCCAGTTTTCCGAAGGATGTCAGCTGTTTCCTCAGATTGGGAGACCATTTCTACCACTATCCACAATAGAGGAGGTGGGACCAACTTTAACGTGTGGGCTAAACGCTTCAAATAGTCAGCTTGAACTGGTCTATTATATGTTGGGGTCACAATTATCAAAAGCTTTCGAGTCTCCAAATCGAGAAAAGACTGGTTATCATAGGAACTTCTAGCAAAAATCTCATCGACGGATTCCAGTTTCATTGGTGGTAGATCCAAAGAAACATTGTTCTCAACAACATCCCCGTAGGTTACATTTCCAATATCCGTACGAGACATCTCAAAGGAAAGAGCTTGTTGCTTCGAAATAAGATTCATGGATGAAGTATTATTCATCGACACGAAAGGGGTAATCCCAATGAAAACCCCAACAACAAAACAAATAGAGAAATGGAAAAGTGCTCTCCTCCAAAGTTTTCCCATAGGTTTTGACCTCTCCCTAGAAGATCTTGTCGAGAAAACACTGAGTACAAAAGCTTGTGAATCTACATTACCAAATAGTGAAGACAGCAATCCACCTCCAGATGGTGGATCACTAATGTTGTCTTTGTCTGTACAAGACGAAGTTTTTGATAGGGGAGAAGAAACCGAACATGCTTCCCTATTCAGTAAAATTCCAGGTCTAGGAATCGGAGACAAACTTCTTCTAATGGAAGCCATTACAACCAATCCAGTACCTTGCACAAACTAACTAACAAAATATCCTAATCAGCTCGAAACGCATCAAATCGATTCCAACTTTCTTCGCCTAATCTTATCAGGAGCTTCACAACAGCAGCCAATATTCATACTAAACATATTTTCGCAGCCATTAAAGTTTCAAACTTTCTTAATTTTCACCAGTGCCCCGTGAAGTAACTCAGAATCTATTGCAAAAATATACTTGATCTACATTAGCTTTAACAAATCATACAAGCAAAATGAACTCGGGTAGCTAATAATAAATCAAATCAAAGTAAATTCAATCTAAAGACTAAATTTTGAATGCACCCAAAGCTTGAAATGGTAACCAAATTACCGTTAAGTGGCAAATGGGTCTTGTATATTATGCAACAGAGGTGGACAGAGCTAGCAAGCAGCTTTAAGATTTTTTCTCAGGTGAGCATCAAACGGTGACGTTTTGGATCTCTAAAGCAGCAAAGTTTCATTTCATAACACTGGGAAACAGAGATAAGTCAGTTTTGGAATTCCCAGTTTGAGAGAGAAACATTAGACAGCAGATAGATGGTGACATACACACAGTATGGCCTCTCCCAATCGAAAGAGATTCCGACACAAAAAATAAATAAAATAAATTAACTAAAAGATTAGATTTTTGGCTGGTCTTTATTGGGTCGATGACACGTGTAGGGAGATAACTAGTTGTCCACCAAACCAGAACTTATGAACCGTTGGATCTATCTTTTCCTTTGACTTTAGTTGATGAAGTGTGTAACTGTTTGAGATGTGAATAAATTTTAATTAGTTTTAAGGAGCCATGCATTGCATAGCCTTGTTTCATAATCAAATTTGACTAAGTATTGTATTAGGTATCGTAATTCTACAGTGTAAATTTTGTATTGAATATTATTATTATATTAGTATAGATTATTTCATTTTCAGTTTACTTTGTTTGAAATTAAATATTTGACTTGTTAATTTCTTTTAGTAATAAAATCTACGATCTCAAATTGTATCAAGAATTAGAAAACAAACTTCAAAATAATAAAATAAATAAGTAAAAAACAAAGTCATGAATCTTTATCTCATGATGAATTTCGATGGCATCATATTCCCTTTTTTTCACTACTCACTAGGAGAATAGCGCAAAAATCTTCCCTTTCTTTAACTGATTGGTTAACAATAAGTAAATGATTTATTCAAAACAAAACAATTACTACTATTTTCATTTCAAAATAAATGATGTTTTGAATTTTAATGATATGTGTAATTAATTAGGTATATCAAGGAAATTTTTATATAAAAAAAAAATTCAAACTTTTCGAAATTGAACAAAACAACATGCATGGCTTAAAAAATATTTTATTTAAAAAATATTCTCATTACATCTATTAATTATACATGTCATTAAAATTCAAAACATCGACTATATTGAAATAAAAGGAGAAAAAGATATAAAATTATATTCTGAATGAATTTGGATTATGTGATTTTGTTTCAAAGGCTAAATTGAATAATGCAAGTTATTCTAACCAGATCTGTTGGTTGAGTGACTTTTGGGATGGATTTTTATTTTGGGAAATAATGCAAGTTATCTCTTATCCTGTTTGAAAGTTAAAAATTGTATCCATTGCACTTGAGATATTTAGCATTAACTTCAAATAAATCTTGAAATTGTAGATTAATGACTAACAGCTATGATGAATATGAAGATTTTCAAAGGAGGATACGTTACTGCCTTCA
>NW_027266394.1:0-94239 GCF_046630445.1 Rutidosis leptorrhynchoides | reverse complement strand
TAAGAGCTCCAACTCAAACGAAAAGGTCATAAAGTCAAAACTGTACCATGGAATTATATAATGAACAGGATACTCATTTATTCATAAAGAAAAATTCAGTATTTATGAGTGATGGAACCAAACAAGTTCACAAAACAGTTATTACTTCATATTACCTGTGATTCCGAGAACTTCAGAGCAGGGTTAGCAGCAAGCCCGGCCAAATCATGCTCCATATACTCAAAGACAAGATACAAGCTGCAAGACATTCTGGAGGTAACAAGACCTTCCAATTTTATTACATTTGGATGGTCAAGTCTACGAAGAATGTGAATTTCTCTTGCCATGAAACGAACACTTTCAGGCTCCAGATTATCAAACCTAACTTTTTTCAATGCAACAATTTTCCTTTGATCAAGGTCACGAGCCCTATAAACATTGCTATATGTTCCCTGGCCAATCTGCAAAAAATAACGAGTATTCATCAATCTCAGTTCCACCCTAGCAAGTAGCAAGTTATAGACCAAATTCTCCAAGCACACATCTAGACATCAACTATTAACCTATGCATTGAACATTAATTAACTGCTACTTGGACTTTCTAACTAGTTGCTTCAGGGTTCTTTCTAATGTTTCCAACAACCTGAGGGTGAAGGAAGGTGCATCAATCAACTTCAACATCACTTCAGTAGAAAGTGACAGAACAAAGTGAGGTACAATTGGCCTCCAAACAATAACTACTGATGCTCCCATGAATGCAATGGTAGTGCTAGATATCCACGATTCAACAGTGTTCAAAGAACCAGAAATGATCACATGTGAAGGGTCAAACACTCAGGTCAAGCACTAGGGCATTTAACTGACAACTACCAGAACTAAGGTTGTAATGAAAAGTTTCATTGGCAAATACTATATGGCACCAACTAAAAATGGAAACGTTCAATGCAACAAATTCCAGAGTTATTCTAGATTAGTAATTTCTCAAGAGTTTGCTGATCTACAGATTATCGGTGTGGAGAAACTAGACAACTAAATCAAGAATGAACCTTACCTTATCGAGCTTCTCAATGAATCAGCTCGGCGAGGCAACCATCCTCTTATGGCTTCTCCAGCTACTGCAGCCAGCCAAGTCGGCCAGCCGGCAGCCACCTGCTCACCTTCTGTTGCTTTCGGAATGCTACCTATTCCTGGATGTTGCATAATGGCGTACTCTGTCCTCTCTCTCTTTCGTTCAACATTCTCACCTTGAAGTCGAGCGGACCCATTTACATGCTTATCAATCAGCATTACTCTCCCATCATTACTCTCATACCGATCTTTTGATCTATATGATTCCTCTCTCCTAGAAGATGATGTCCCCCTAGACACGCGCAAATCGGACGGAGCCTTATTTGAAAGCCGCTCTCTTGGACTTTCCTTGCTGTCTTCAATAGCAGAAGGCTTGCCACAGACACAACCCATCGTGTTCCAACAACAAAAATCCTCCTTGAAAATCAAGAGCTACCGCTCAAATGCTGCATTCTCACAATACTAGTTCACCCAAATTGTGGGAAAATCACACCATGCGAAAGATCCATAAAAATCAATAAGCTTAACTAAAGTCTAAAAACCAATGTAGTGTATTAATTGAAGAACGAAGCTGCAAAATAATAACAGCAAAAGAAAATAGCTTTATTCGCTTAATGCACCAAATCCTCAAAATTTACACTAGGCACCATACTTATGCACTTGGAGCTCGGTCAGCATAGTCAAAATCAAATGACCAATTAACTCTGCAAAACTCACAATAACAATAGAGCCCAAATCCCTCTGGAACGGATAATCTGACAGAATCTTCAAACAATCATAGCTCAAATAGTACCTTGATTATGAGAAGCAACAAGTCTAACCCCAAATCCCCCAATTTTAGCACAAGCCGATGTAAACCATAGCCGGAAAGTACCAATTGGAGTGGGTTATAGTCAACACAGAAGTGAAATTCTTACTTGAAAAATGGCAGCTTGATATTGAGAGATGGAGAGAAAAAAAGGTCACTGCTCTGCTGCTGTTAAATTGGCAAGTAAAAGGCTGAAACTTTCAAACCCTAGAGAGAGAGATTAGTGGAGATGTGTGTGTGAGAGAGAGAGAGAGAGAGAAAACTAGATATGGATCTGGGCACAGAGATTCTTTTGTAAAAAGTTCATTTCCACCGGAAGACGAACATGAACAAAATTAAATATTTTTTTTGACAGTAGGTAAACGAATACAATAACAATTGATGGCATAAAAATTAAAGGAGATATAATTAGAAAATACTCCAATTTATAATTGCAGCTTTCAATTTTATTTTATTTGATGTTAATGCAGCTTTCAATTTAGAGAGATAATAAATAAATAAATACACAGCAGTAGCAGTAGCAGTAGTTATTAAGTTCTAAAAAAGACAACTTTATTTCGTTCATAATGTTAAATGTCACGCGCTCTTTTAATTTTTTATTTAATTATAATAGTGGAATTTTCCTACTTTCTTTTTACTAAATAAATATGAATATATATAATCTCCTAAAGTTATTTGGACATGCAACCATGAATTTATTGAAGTTTCGTAAAAATAAATATATTATATTAAAGCATAATATTTAGAACTGCATGAACAAAACTAATTTTAGTTAGGAAAAAAATTTAAAAACTCGTTTGGAAAGAAATAAAACAAGACAAAAGCATGTGATTACTACTTGCAGGTTACATAAGTAAATAGAGAATGGAAGTTAGGCATGATGTACAACTTTCTTGTCTACAAGAAAAGGGACCCATTCAAATTGACAATATAGTAGTAGTAGTAGTAGTATTACTTTGACCTCTTTTTTCCTAATTTGTGAGGAATATGACCATACTTTATCCATTGCATCATAGTTAGTGAATTCACACAACTTCTTAATCCAAAAGAAAAAGTACCAAACTTTTCTCAAAAATCAATAGCAAAGGTATTACTACTTTTTAGTCCATGTTGATAGGAGAAGAGTAAAACTAAAAAGGATCAATCTTTCCATAAATTTTTTCCCCACTCAATTTTCCTTTTGATTCATTGATTTCCCAATGTGGCAGTGAATCAGTTGGAGACATGGTAAAACGTCCGGGTTGATCCAGACCCGAATCAAAAATGGACGGGTCAAAAATCTGTTCAAGACCTTTTTTTAGGTTAATCAGCATTAGATTCCATTTATCAATGTCGCGTAAAGCGATGTTACAAAGATGAGAGAGGATACCTCCTTGCCAATTATTTTTAGAGTTTGTATAATAAGGATGTTGCCCACTCTCCTTACAAAATTCAGCCTACCATTTACAAAATTTGACAAAAATTCCCTAATATCTTCAACTATACTACAGCAAGATAGGAAACAAATGGTTTGGCTATAAACAGCTTTAACGACAACCTGAGCATCAGATTCAATTACAATATCATGCAGGCCGAGAGAGGTAGCAGCTTTCAAACCTTCAAGACTTGTTTAATATAATTCGACCCATAACATAGCGGGTCGATTACTATATTGCGACATTTGTACTGATGTGGACGAATGAAAAGGTGACGGGTGGAAATATTACATTATATGGGGACCATTTAGTGACACATGGTGATCACAACGACATGTGGAGAAATCTTAAAGCAACACGTGGCGATAGAATGACACATGGACTTTGACCTGTTCGTTGACCAACCCGTGAAAAGAAAAAACGGTTCAAATTTTGTTTGCGATGTGGTGGAGGCAAACATCGGGTCTTTGATGCTTTAATTCCGACTTCAGCTTGGAAACTCTGTCGTGAGTTGACTCGGAGAATACTCATTCATGCATGGAATAACCTTTCACGTTATTTTATTAATTAATTTATTTATTTTCTTAGAAAATTAATTATGATGCCTTATTGATTACTTCATTCGTTTCACAATAGATGATGTTTGAATTTTAATGATATTGTGTAACTTATTAAATATATAGGATAGATATGATGTTTTGTTCAATTTATAGAAATTTGAGAATTTTTTTCTTTTTACAAAAATACTTATAATACATTTGATTAATTATATCATACCATAAAAACCCAAAACATTACGGAGATAGTATAAAATATTAAAAGAGTAAATTTAATTGAGAAACATGTGCTGCTTTTGATTAGAGTTTTTACCTGATATGTCATGTTCGTTTCTTGCTATGTTTGGCTTCCTGGCCAATCGTGAGCATTTTACAGTTTACTCTCTTAAGTCTTACCTGGGTCTCTTGTAAGAATCTTCCTTACTTGGGAAATATCCCCCTGGCTTAAACACC
This sequence comes from Rutidosis leptorrhynchoides, assembly GCF_046630445.1. NCBI lineage: Eukaryota > Viridiplantae > Streptophyta > Magnoliopsida > Asterales > Asteraceae > Rutidosis > Rutidosis leptorrhynchoides. Next base: position 89,959 of record NW_027266394.1, on the reverse strand, counting down.
TGGGAGAGCTCATACAAGATAGGGAAAAAAATATAATCTTTGTGAAATTTTCAATCCATCGAATTGAACCGAATTGTTTGTAAAATTAAGATATTTGGTTTGACGAGATCATAGATTTTTAAAGTGGTACAGATGATTTGAATCAAGTCCATCATTAAGAAATATATATTTTTTAAGATATAATTTATTGTTTTCAAGATTCAAATTCGAGATATCTGATTAAAAATTACGAATATATTAATTATTATTGATTATGATATTTTGTTAATATCATCTACTCAAGCTACTGCATGTTGTCCATCTATATCTCCCTAGCATAAAATATATTTTTATATATATACTTTTTCATAATTAATCCAAAAATAGTTCATGCATATATGAAATTTAAAGATAGTGTCTTGTCCTTCCTCTTGGGGACAAAGAAACAAGTATTTGGGGCCCCCATTAAGCTAAAATCAATTTTAAATTAAGGTTTTTATTATGTAATTTTAAATTAAGTTAATTAGGTGCATGACTTACTCTTAATTGGTCCACTTAATTTGGCGCCATTATTATATTTTATATATCTTATGTCTCCGTATAATTCAACATTTAGCAAAAACTTCTCATGACCAGAAACTCTCTCTTTTGGATTTTAGCTACAGCAATCCTTTATTCAGAAGTGTAAATCCTCTATTCATAAAAAAAAATGGTGTTATTGAATACAAAATTTAGATTTTTTTTGTTTGTTTTTGAAGTTGATAAAATTTAGAATTGTTTCGAGTTTGAATCAATAAATAATACTCCTTCTACATAAAAATATATGATGTTATATATTTTTAAATTCGTTTAAATTCATAAATATAGTGAGTTCATTAGATACATAATTATTAATATGAATTTAAAAATATAAAATATTGTCTATTCGGTACGAAGATAGTAATAATGATTTTGATTCTCACATTGTTAATTCGGACATTCTAAAATGATAACCCCCATACTATTACTTGTGGTTGGAGTCCTTGGACGTTCAATTCTGAATCAGAAAACTAATTTATTTATTTTTATTACTTGAATGGATTGTCCTTATCCCGAATTATTTAAAAGTTTATATTATGTTTCGAGAAATATATTTGAGTCATGTTATGTTATGGACCAAAAAGATTGACAACATAGCCAAAGTAGCTGGGCTGACATAACGGACCACCTCTTAGCCCCACAATTTTAATTGTTCAATTGCGAACTGTCGCATGGTGTTTTTTCTTTCTCGGCCACTGTATTTTAATTCCTTCTCAAAAGATATCGAGGTTAACAACATTCATAAGTACGTTGATTATTTATGTGATTAATTAATAATATACCATATTCAGCGAATTAACGATATGATCAAATGATTAATACATTCGTTCTCATTCTCTTTCTTAGAAGTTATAGGTTCGAATGAATTTTGCTAAGAATATATAGTATATATATAAAATTTATATTACATTCATTTATATATCAATATATTTCATGAAAAAGAAGTTGTAAGATCCTAAAAAAAAGAAAAAGAAGTTGTATATATCATGTATTATTTTAATTTAAGAAAATGACAAATAATTAGAGACGGAAAAATAATAGCAATTATATTTGTTGTTACACTCACATCAAATTGGGATATCTTCACTTCATAGTTAAGTGTTGGAAACACGTCTAGTTCACCGAATGCATGTTTTAGGTATGTTTTCATTTGGGACTATGTTCCTACGCTTTCAATCTATTGTTTATTTTTTGTTCTTGTTGTTGAACTCTACTGGTACATAAAAACTTAAATAATAATAATAATATTATTATTATAGACATACATTTATTCTACGTGATTAAAGAACATCCTTTTTTTGATGCGGATGATTAAAGAACAACCAATTTACTTGAGATTCTAAAATTTTTTGGGTATCTCATAGATAATGACGAGATTTTAAATTTTAAATTTGTTTCAATTGTAAATTCAATTACAAATTCAATTATAAATTTTATTATTAAATCAACATTCAATATATAACGTTTTATTAACGAATAATATTTTAGTACATATATTTTAAAACTTTAGTTAATTAGGTTTCAAGTTACAATTTTAAATCAATGATATTATTTTTTTCCTATTTTAATTATTAGAAAATTAAAACACAATAATAATAATAACATAATGATTACTAATAAAATTCTACCAATTAATTTTTTCTAATATAATAATTTTATTCTTAATTAAAAACTTATTCCCTCCGAAACATATTTTCATTCTTCCTAATTAAAATAGGCATATATATATATCTTTTATTGCCGAATTAGTTTTGACATGTAGTTTTTTTATTAGCTAATTAAATTTGTCACATGAATTTTTTCATCCATTATTTAAAAAATTATTCCTCATAAAATTATAATAAACTATATTTTTTTTTCTAATTTTTTTATAAAACAATTTTTCCTGATTAAAATCCGTTATATTATTTTCTTCTATTCCTAATTAAAACGCACATATTTTTTTTTCCTATTCAAACGGACATATTATTTTTTAAAAAGGTTCCTAATAAAATTATAATATATATTATTTTTTTCAATTTTTGTAAAACTATTATTCTTAATAAAAATAAGTTTTTTTTTCTCCTATTCCTAACTAAAAGGCATATCTTATTTTTTAAATAATAGGAACAACTAAATTGATTAGATGCAATTATAAATTTTATTATCAAAATAAATCTTGACATGTGACTTTTTTTTGCTATGTTTATTATTTTTGAAAACAAAATAAATTTTTAATTCTAATAGAATTGTAGATTTTAAAATAAAATCAAAATAATTATAATTGATATAAAGTTAAAATAATTTTCTTTTGATATATATTTGATATATATTTAAAAATATTTAATATAAATAATTATTATAATAATTTTATATGATATATTTAAATTATTAATTTTTATAGACACGAATTTTTCGTCTAACGGACGGGTCCACCTACTTGTAGCATAAATAATAAATTGCAAAATAAAATACCCCCATATTATATATGCAGTTGAATTTGACATTTATTTAATACTACTATAAGTTAGAATGTGGTAGTACGAACAGAGAATTTATGGTTGGGAGGGGCAGACAAAATATAGAGTTACCTTCATTGTCATAAACACATACACATGGGAGAAATTGAGATTTCAGAGTAAATCGCGGCTTCTTGTTTGTTGGATTGCATTTTTATTTTGTGGATCACTAATTGGGAAAAAGAAACAGGTATCGATCAGTTTGATTTTACGATCTCCAGTCAGTTTCGAAACGAAATTGGTTTTTTCATACTTTCTGTTTGATTTTGGTCAAAATAAGTCGATTTCGATGGAATATCGTCTTTTCAATTGGTATTTCTGGATTTGAGAGACCATTATCAATGATTGATTTAAAAAAAATTAAAAATCTTTGAGTATTGATTGATCGGTTATAATCAATTGAGATTTAGATCGATTTGGTTTTACTTGTTTCCAGCCCGATTTGCGACGATTAAAAAAAAAAAGAGAGAGGAAGAATACTGATACAGTTGGCCATAATCAGCCCATGTTACATGGCGTACTGCTTCTCAATTTTGGGCCTAATGGCCAGAATGGCCCAGTTTTATACCCAACTTTGATCTCTAGGAGAAACAATATACACACTTTACTATCGATTCACTTTATTTATTCACTTCTCTAACCGGAAAGTGTAAGATTGCATAGTTCAAGTAGCAAATATGTAATAATCCCATTTTACGTTGTTAAACTGTGTGTCATAAAATAAAAAAATAAAAAAAAATTGTGTGTCATATAATTAAATAAAATATTAAAATCTCCCTCATGTTAAATATATTATAAAATTACATCTCTTTTTCTATCAAAATTAGCCCTCCTCATTCAATAATATAATATATTATTATGCCCATTAACTCAAATAATCTAAAATATATTTGCTAATAATATTAAAATATCAAAAATATTCTTCTTATAATAATATAAAATCTTTTATGTCGTCAATGATTCGGTCATAAATCGACGACTCAGGCAAGGGCGGAGTCGAGACCGTGAAGGTTATGGTGTCATTTACATAAATTTTAAAAAGTTTAGGATTATGGGGTCAATTTTCTCAAATTATGAGATCATTTTGACAAAAACTATACTAGAATTGAAGAATTTTTTTTATATGACCATACTCACTTACAAAGGGATCCGCCCATGGGCTCAGGTTATGTTTTCAATAACTCGACCATAGACCGGTTCTTAAGCAGTTTCGGATCGATTTAATAAACTAGATTTTAAGGTTGTTCCAGGGCGGTTCTGGTTCGTAAAAATTTCGAACCTTACATTAACAAGTGACATGCGGTTCAAATCCGGTTTTAGGCTGATTCAATATCGGTTCAAGACCGGTTCAAATTTATACTTAATATTTTTATTGATTTAAGTTTGATATTTAAATATTTTTTATATGTTTAAACTAAAAGTATTTTAGTATTTTATCCTTAAATTTGAATCGTCTTGAATCGATGATGAATCGGCCTTAATCTGAGATTTGAAGTGTATGACATTGGTTCATGTAAGGATCAAAATTTTTACGAACTAGAACTGACTTGAAACAATTTTAAGATTTTATATTATTATAAGAAAGATATTTTTGATATTTTAATATTATTAGTAAAGATATTTTATATTTTTTTAGTTAATGGATGTAATAATAGATTATATTTTTGAAAGAGGAGGATTTGAATAATTTTGATAGAAAAAGAGATTACAATATTATATTTAAAGGTTTTAATATTTAACTCCATATAATAACATCAAAAAATTTTAAAAAATGTGTGTCATATAAATAAAATTAAAGACATTTTCTGAAAACTGTAGACAATGATTATTGGAGTGGATTTTGGAAGTCGAGAGGTCGATTATTAAAAAATATAATTTTTAAAATTATTAGAGTTGGACACCACTATTTTCTTATATAATTCAAAATCATTGCATAAAAAATAAATAAATACTGCGTTAAAAGAATATTACTAGTAATATTAATGTAGTACTCCTATTATTTATTTTTTTTCTCTATATGGAATCTAACAAAAATTCCTCCTTCTTTTTTCATGTAATAATAAAATGGAATAAATAATTCGTGAAAGTATTTTAAAGAAAACAAATTGACCAAAAAAAAAAAACTAACGAACAATGTAACGAACATTAAAATGAGGCATTTGATAGAACGAACACTCAAAATTTTATTTTTCACACCATCTCTCTTCTAGCTCTCTGATCATGACGTCCCTCTCTTTTTCTGTCTATGTCGCTGTCTATTCATCTAATCATTGATCAAGAAGACGCATATTCTCAATCACAGTGCATGTTCATGTTGCAATGCATTGCTAAGGTGAGTTGAATTTTTGGTTTTTCTTTCTTTATTTAGCATGCGACTAATTTAGAATCGTTTTCAATGGGGTTCCCAAGCCGATCCCTTTCAATTGGGTTGCGTAGATAATACACTACAATGTAAATGCGAGATCTTATTCGGGTCTGGTTTCCAACTTTCAACAGGGGTTCCCAATTCTGGCTAGTGATTTCTGACTATTTAGCTTTTGTTATTGCGATAGTGTTGAGATCTTGGTGGTCGAGGAAGGAGGGGAGGTATTCTTTATCTTTGTAGATTGAGGGGCTCGTTGCTGTTGCATTCTTGATTCATAATCTTGGGGAATAAGTGGGTGATTGTTAAATTTTGAGAAAGTTATGATCTTGAATGTTCTGGAATTCATCGGAATCAGCATTCAGCGTTGATGAAGGGCACACATAAATGGGAGGCGATGAGAATAATAGAAATTACTGAAGGATTATTATTAATTTTTCGGATAAAATGACTGGAGGAGGGTCATTGTCAGTTGCTCTCCGTACGCCAAGTTATGGATCTCTGCAACAATTACACAATAACATTGTCATCAACAGCAACATTGGTCTTGCCAAGTCACCATTTCTTTCGAAAAGACCGTCTTCAAAGATGCTGATTCCAAATCCAAGGGACAAAGAGAAAGGTCTCCCAATCTTCTGTTGCAGGCTTTTAGGCCGCGCCAGGATTTCTATGCTGCTTTTGTTTCTTCTTGCATTCGTGATCTTTACCTTGGGCTCACTCCTTGTCACCAAAGGTCAGTTGTCTTGGCTATTTGTTTGTTGGTATTTTAAGATGATAGCCTTATTGCTTGATTGTGCTTGCCAGAAAGTACCATTTGAAATATTCAACCAGAAATCAAAGTTCAGACACCTTCTATTAGACTTGGATTTAGTAATAAAATACCACTAAGTTTTACTGGATGAGGATAACCGGCTTATCGTTCTTTTACAGAGCAGGAAAGAAGTGCAATCCTGCCTCCCTTGGACCAATCTTCGTTGATACAAATAGCTATGAATCTGTCGGACCATCCATGCAAATATTTTGCATTTCCTCCTCCTCCTCCACCAGAGAATAGACGACCTGGGCCTCGACGTAAGTTCTGTTTTTGTCAAACTCATTGATCACTTTTATACTTGCTCTGATATGTGATATTGTGGTTTAATGTTACTAAAAGGAATATTTACCCTCAAGATCGTTGTGATTGAATAATTGTCCATCTCTTTAACATGGCCTCTAAATGTAATACTTATTAATTTTGTTTTTGTTCACTTGTTTATCAGCATGTCCAGTATGTTACATCTCTCCAGAGCAGGCTATAGCTTCTATGCCAGCCTTCCCGTCAGAATCTTCCGTGCTTCGTCAGTTGACCTATGCGTATGATGAAAATCCACAGAGAAATGAGCCGCATGCAGGTTCTGATTTTGGTGGGTATCCTACTTTGAAACAAAGGAGTGATTCTTATGATATAAAGGAGTCCATGACAGTCCATTGTGGGTAGGTTCAACTGAACCCATTCCCTGTAGTATTTCCCTTATTACTTTTTTCTTTTTTTAGCACCATTGTAGAACCAACTTTTTTTTTTCCTGGTCAATTACTTGTTTGCATATATCTCATTTGATAGATTTGTCAATGGAAGTAAACCTGGTAATCAAACTGGATTTGATATTGATGACGCCGACTTGTTGGAGTTGGAGCAGCCCCGTGACATTATTGTTGCATCTGCCATATTCGGTACATTCCCTTGGCATCAGACATAATATGGAGATTTTCTTTTTATTTATTTTTTTCCAAATTTCTTTTCAGCTTATACCTTTTTCTTTTCAGGTAACTATGACTTAATACAACAACCCGAGAACATCAGTGAAATAGCCAAGAAAAATGTTCATTTCTATATGTTTATTGATGAAACGACAGAAGCGTATTTGAAGAATTCTAGTGTCTTGGATGACACCAAGAGAGTTGGTTTGTGGAGAATTATTGTGGTCCGGAATGTCCCATACAATGATCCAAGACGGAATGGAAAGGTCAGTTAGCTTTTGTTTGGGTTATTTGCTAATTTCCTGGGTTTACATATTTGTACCTTGGATGTTAAAGGTCAGATTCTCTTGAAATTGTAATTGTCAATGTTATTTATCCAGCATGTATATGTGGCAGATCCCAAAGCTTCTATTGCATAGGATCTTCCCTAACATTAGATATTCGATTTGGATTGATGGAAAGCTCAAGCTTGTTGTGGATCCATATCAAATTCTTGAGAGGTACATCTCATTTTCTTTTTATGTTAGCATGCTTTAGGTTTCCTAAAGCTAAATCGGTACAAAGGTTGTACTTTTATTGACTGCCTGTTTCATAATTCTACTTTAGTCGGTCATCATTCAAGATTAATATTCATCATGTGGTAAACTAAATCATGCATCTCTTTAGGTTCTTGTGGCGGGAAAATGCTAATTTCGCCATCTCCAGACACTATAAACGCTTTAGTATGTTTGATGAAGCTATAGCTAATAAAGCTGCTGGGAAGTACGACAACTCTTCAATCGATGCACAGATTGATTTTTACATAAATGAGGGCTTAACACCATATTCTGAGGCTAAGCTTCCAATAACAAGCGGTAGGTGAATGATTGTGTATGTGTGATATATCTCTATCTAATTATAAAATTTTCATTGGCTGATTACAAGGTCTTAAATTCTGTTTTTGCAGATGTCCCTGAAGGTTGTGTCCTTATAAAAGAACACACTCCCATCACCAATCTGTTTACCTGCCTATGGTTCAATGAAGTTGATAGATTCACTTCAAGGGATCAGTTAAGCTTTTCAACAGTCAGGGACAAAATAATGGCAAAAGTTAATTGGAACATCAACATGTTTTTGGATTGTGAAAGGCGTAATTTTGTGATACAGGTACTAAATCAACAAAGAAGCTTTGTAAACTTTTTTACTCCATTGTTTTCTTTTTTCATTTGACGTTCAATATTGATGTTTTACAGGCATACCATAAAGATTTATTGGATCACATGCCAACCCCGGTTGCTCCTCGAACCCGGGAACTGCCACCAGCTTTGACCGTTTTGAGGAATTCAGGGAAGAGGGGTAGTTTAAGACATCGTAGAGAGAGGAGGAGATCTAGGCGTCACCGTAAGGTTTCTGCTGGTAGCAACGACAACAACAGCATTTAATTTTAAACGGTAATAAACATACATACACCATTTAAAAAGATTAGTTAGAAGTTAGGATTACTGAAATTGACAAAAAGAGGAACTTCAAATCAAAGCAAAATTTTGTATTCTTTTTTGTTTTTAATTCGTTGAACACTATTCTTTCATTTGTAAATTCTTTAGATCACACAGGTTCATGCGAGCTTCTGTAATTTTGCCTTGTACCTGCATCCATCCTTTTTTTTTTTTCCCTTCTGTTTCCTTGAGATTCACGTTATCCTTGAATCAATATATCAAATGTCAATAACTTGTTGTGAAGCGGGCTCCTGTAGTTTTCCTCGTGCCTGCGGCCACCATATGTTTTTTGTTTCCGACACAATGCTTCACTGGAAAATCCCAACAGACATCATTGAATCCAGTCTGGATGTTTGAATTTATGCTTTGGTTGGATCAGAGTGACATATATTATTGTAGTATTCTGCCTTTAATTGTAATTTACTACAAGTGTTCACTGTGTTTCTTTTATCAGCAGACATGAGTAGTTGCTCGCCATACAGAATTTACTATCAAAAGAAAGCTAAGACAACAACAGCTGTAAGATAGGGTTCCTTTTTTTTTTTTTTTTTTTTTATTTTATAATAAGATAGGATTTCATTGATGGCTACCATCCTACTTGTATTTATTTATATTTGACAAATCATTGGTAAAATGGAGTGGGAAATTATACTCCCTCGGTCCCTAATCACTCGTTACTAAGACAATTATATAGAAAAAATGGCAACTAATTAGGGACACTGAGTTAGTATCAATTTTGATTTTTCTGATTTGAAACCTGACTGGCGGTAGTTTTTGCAAAACATCCTTAATTAAGTTTGATTGTAAGAAACGAATGGATCGTTCTAATTTGAATTCGAGAGCTTAACGACTAAACTAATATAATCGTCATAATTAGACAAGCAAGATTCTGACTTTGGATTAAAAATTGACTGTAATCAATCTACTATGGCTCTTAACTTAAAACCTATTAGGATTTTCAGTACAAGTCGGGTTTTTCTAGAAAGTGGCCCATGGCGCTGCCAATTAGCGTTCAGAATTGGAAGTTTGCAATGTTTTGTACACGCCCGTGATTGGCTGATGGCTGCCCGAAAGAATTGAAACAGAGACTGGAAGACCAGTCAATGATAGTACTACTGTAAGAATTACAGATAGCCAATAAGATAATAAATATTTTATTTTTATTTACTTCATGTGATAATGAGCCGTCAAACCTTTTTAAATACTAGTAAGAGTTTTTCATATAGTTGCCTGGCACTGGCAGACTAGCGAGCTAGCAATCAGCAGAAAGAGATATCATACTCATGGTCATGGGAGCCAATCTCTTAGCTCCATCTTCAAGCTCCTCCAAAACCAAATCAAAATCAATGGTATTGTTAATTAATGGTTTCTAAATCAATCACCACTCATCATTAATGCAAATCCGTTACAAGCTCAATAAAGTTTGGATCTTTATCTCTATCTGTTAGAATGGATTTCGGGTTTTTGTTCAACTGTTAAAAATTAGGGTTTTATGTGGGCTTTCAGTTAAAGATTGAATTTTGAATCTGGAAATCAAGAATTGTTTTTGATAAGATGAGCTCAGATTCATCGTCAGGGTTTATTCTTATATGCATTCTCCATTCATCAATAGCTTTGACTTGTGGGATTTCAATGATGTTCTACACAAAGGAGATCTCAATCTTTGTCCATGGAATCGAAACAGGAACGAAACTTCAAGGCTCAACAGCTCATGATCAGCTATTGATCAAAACATCAGATTCATTCTCTGGGTTGTTACTGTTTTGTATTGGTTTCCTTTTGTTGATGGTAGCATTTGTGAAGAACAAAGATTTCCAAAGCTTGTTTGCTAAAGGTTGTATGATCCTTCATGTTTCAATGGCTGTGTGGAGGTTTTACTTTCAAAGGAAAGTTGAAGATCTTGCTCATGATTGGCCTAGACAGATTGTTGGAGATATTTTATTGGCACTCTCTTGGGTTTTCTTCCTTGTTTACTCATGGAGAGAGAAGTATGACTGAAAAAGCTCATTCTGCAAAATGCTCCATTTAAATTCATCTTGTCGAGATTATCTAGCACCGGCTTCACACGTATTGAAGATGAAAATGGGATCTAAAGTTCGGATTGTTTAAGCTGAAGCCATTGTTTTTTTTTTTTTTTGGTCAGAATTCACGTACAAATTGTTCGTAAAGTTTCAATTGGTTCATCAATTTTAAGTTTCCTCATATGTTTCTCCATTACACCAAAAATCTTATTTCCGAGTTCCGACAGTAACTTTATCTCTACTCGTCATACAATCGCCTATTCGCCATCACTCCTAAGAGTAAAAGTGAAAGTAGTCTTATACTCCTTCCATCTCTTATTAATTCTTTTTTATTATGCAAATTAATTCGGGATGGAAGTAGTACTTTGACAAAAAAAATCTTTTCTTTTTTACATCAGAAAATAAATTAAAAAGATCTGTGTATAAACTCATTTGAAGTTAATTTGAGATAATTTTCTTTTTTTTTTACAAAGTTAAAATCCAATTTGATGAGAATTTAGCAATGAGCTTAAAAAAAAGGGTGAGATTATAGCAATGAAGCCCAACTGTTAGCCAGTCAGTCCAGGAAAAGGTAACAGATGTTTATAGGCCCGGCCCATTTCGGGCCGTAGAACTTTAATGACGGCGCTACAAAAATACATGTACATAATTGGACGACAAACCGTGTTGACCCGAATGTAAGTCTACCCGACCCGACCTGACCTGACCTGACTTCTGGAAGCTAAGCCTGAGAGCTCCTCGACCAGTCAAGGAAGTTTCTAGTTCTTGTACAATCGAATCCCTAATTGCATCTGCATAGGACCAAAAGATCAAAGGTGAGTTCTTTTCCGACTACTAATATTTATGATTATAAATAAAAAAAAATCGATTTTTCTTCAGTTGATTGAGTAATATGAATAGAGCAGAAAAGGAGTTGATTCTGTTAATGGATGTCTTTCAATTCGTGAATATGCTTTGGCCTTAATCGTTATTAGATGGTTTCAGAATGGTTAGGGTACACACACCCACCAAGTGTTCGTGATAATTACCATAGGTTCTGGACACGATATGAACTGAGTGGTTCGTTCCGTCTCGAGCTCTGATTCTCATAGGGCCTGCTTTTAGTATATTTCTTAACGATTTGAGTGTGGACTTATATTGTCTTGAATCAATGGTGATCAGTGCCAGTGAATAGTTTTTCATGAGTTAACTGCTTGCTTATCGTTCCTACTCTGTTGTTGTTCTTGCCTTTATTCTTTCTTTTGTCTAATGGAATCTCACATACTGCAATTGTAATCTTGACTTTATTTTATATGCAAGACCGATTCATTGCAGTAGTTTTGGTTTTACTTTGTTGATTGTTTGTTTAAGAGTTGTGTTACTGACATTAGTTAGTATTCTCTAAATAGGTCCCTCATCCCTGACCTTATCCCTGAAACAACTAACAAGGATGGCATAATTTTCGACCCTGGTCTACTGTCCTGAATTTTATCTGTAAATTGTACTCGTGGCTTAAACAGTTAGACGTAGATGGCCAGAGAGGTTATCTAAAATTTATTTGCCCAGGAAGCAAACTTACTCCCGAAGATATTTCTCTAGGGTTCACTATTGCCTTAATACATGTCCTGCCAATGATCATGATTTTGGTTCTAGAGGCCAACGCTTGCAAATTACAGTATGTTTATATTTCTTTCTGATTCAATACTCTTCTATTTTCAGCTATCTAAATTCTAGCATACTTGTGAGACAAGTGGAAATGGGTGGGAATGCTTCTTCTCCAATAGCTTCATCAGGATCTGAGCAAAGTCATGCATCACCGACGACCACAAGTGTAGAAATGGGCGGGAATGCTTCTTCTGCTGGAGCTTCGTCCCTGTCGGAGCAAACCCATGACTCGCCGACAATAACGCCAGCTCCTGAGTCGAAGCCGAAGAAAAAGATTTGCTGTGCGTGCCCTGAGACTAAAAAGCTTAGAGATGAGTGCATCGTGGAGCATGGTGAAGAAGCTTGTGCAAAGTGGATCGAGGCTCATCGTATATGCCTTCGTGCTGAGGGCTTTAACGTTTAAAGATATAATCGGTAGAATTGAGTTGTTTAAGTGTGACCATTTTTTGAACATAGATTGGTATACTTGGCAATATTAAGATCAAATAATAACCTAAGAATTGATGTATACTTTTGTCTGGCATCTGCGGGTACAAAACTCATTGATTTTTACCTCTTCTTGCATATTTATGATTAATCGAGATTTATACTTGATCTTCCACTTGTATTTTTCTTTTCATCTCGAGCATATGATTCATGTTAGTTGTGAGAAAACTTTGCTGAACCTTTTCATATTTATACACGCAAGGATTCATTACTCTTATCATGAGAAAAACAGAGAAGCCTGAGTTCAGAGAGATGTATACTAAGTAAATTTTCATTTCATCACACATGACTAGAGGACATAAACATGGCCATCAAACATGGAATTACAGGAACATAACACTAGAGTCTTCACTCTCACATCAAAGATGAAGAGCTTACAAGACACAGATTATTGATCACAACATGTAATAATATTAAGAGTAAACATAAGTCCCCTCTCAGACAACATCAAGATTTGAGGGGCTTCCATATCATCATATATGTTTAATGTCCGCAGGTGCAGTTAGTGCAAGTGCAGTTGGCGCCGCAGCTGCACTTTGGGTCGTTCTCAGTGACCGGAGCTTCCATCATCACAACACTGGTGATCATGTATAGTTACAGAAGAGAAAAGTTAGTATTGGATTAATTTCCCTCCCAACATTTCAAGGTACTTCATAAGAATATATAGATAATTAATGTAAGATGAAACTAGTGCTAGCTCGAAATATTGAGTATATATATATACCTCTTCTGAGTGTCGACAAAGCCAGCTGAGTTGCTGCTTCCCTTCTTCCTGCAATCATATATGATCAACCCATGATATTCTACTTAATACACTAATTAATCATATGCATGCATTATGTTATTTATAATACAATGAAAAGTTTGGAAGATTACTGAAACTTACACACACTGGCTCTTGTCACCACAGTCACAGTTTCCGCAAGTGTCCGACATGGTTGAATTGGTTGATTGTTTGGTTAATGGAAAAGAAAACTTGTTGGTTGTGTTTGCTTTGTGTGTAAATGTATGTTTTCAAGCCATGCACAATGGCTCTGCTATTTATAGAAGGAAGGAGATATGAGCAAGTTGTTCTTGTAACGAAGAGATATGAGATAGATATTGGACTATGTGGGGTCTAATGAATTAATACGCCTCCCGAGGAAGACTCCAAAGGAATCTTTATTTTTGATAATAATGCCTTATGGAGGAAATTTAAAGATTTTGCTTTGGCACCATATCTATTTATATATCATCCTCTCATGTCTACTTCAATATTTATGATCCATAACTTCCTCTCTTTTTCATAACATTTTTTAAGACTTTGATATATTTATTTCTCTCTCTCCCCTATTAGTGAAAGAGATTCTCTCGATCAAAATTGTCCTTTAGAAAATCATATAATATTGTCTTCCTACAAAATGCTTCTAGGTCTAGCAAACTGTTTATTGGTTTATACATGGCTATAACATTATTTGAGACGAAGAGTTTGCAGAACGGGACACTCTCTTCCATTAGGAAAATGTATAATCCTGGATGAGATTCAGTAGTCTTGGTCTATTATTATAAGGACTGGTTTTTGTGTTATGTTGTTTGCATTTCTAACTATAACAAGTGAATTACCCACATAAAGTTCGGGATTAATGATATTTTCATAAACGTATTGAATTTTATGTGAAGAAAAGTATGAGAACCTATATGAAAAATTTCCAACTATGAGGTACTTCAATGCTTGCTATTTTGATGGTGTGGACACGTCAGTTTATATGCTGACTAAGTGTATCGTGTGGCTGTCACGTATGCATGTGCTGAAGGCGAACGGAGGTCCAGACGTATATGATTAAGAGTATAAGGATCTTTGTGTAATTGTCATAAATATTTTGTACTGTATTAGACTGAATATATATGAACACTCATGAATAAATTTTATGAAAGTTGGGTGTCCACATGCGAGTAGAGGATACTCGCTAGGAAGTGCCTCAAATCCGTCCCGCTTTCATATATGATACGATATCCTACTCTTAGTAGTAATAGATTGTCATCGGATCGATGATACTTAAGACATGTTATATTATCATTGGATGTTAGACCTAGAGCCCCCGCTACAAACGAAGTGACATATGTTGACAATTCAAAAACGTTGGCATAATTATCAAATAGTATAAGTATAGATACGAAAGGAATATGGCTACATCTTTTTGTATTGTTTTGATAATTTTTGAAGTGTATAGTTACTCAACCTGTTGTTGATGTCAAGCAAGCATAAAATCTCACGCACGTATATTATTTATAATTACACTAGCCACAAAAATCAAAATATCATATATTTTGAGACGGATGCAGTATTAGTGGCCGTATTATGAATGATGAGTATGTATAAGGGCATCTCTACACTTAAATATCGTCCATCCACATGTTAGCTAAGCTTCAAAAGCTACGTAACTGCTTTTCCCATCATCTTTATTCTTCCTTTTTGTTGTCAACTCAGTGTTTCTTTTGATACATTATTATGGCATTTGGCAAATTCGAAAGAGACCAACTTTAGTTTGATGCGGTCGCTAGAATGTGTTAAACAAAAACAATCGAAGACTTGCGAAACGTTAAAGACGATGAAGAATTTTTGTTTTGAATATCCGAAATACGAATTTAAATATCAACAATATTAAAGAGAAAATTTTTATCATCTTAACCGTGAATTCATGGTTAAGGGAACAAATCCCGTCCAACTATATACACCAACAACCGAACCCATGTTTGGCAAATAAAGTATAGCCTTTATATCAACATTATTCTTATATTTTCGGAACTCATGTGCTCGTCTGCCGATCCCTCTTTGAAGATGGCTTCATGGATATTTTTTATGATGAAGGTGTGGTATCCTCCAAGGGATTCATCTCGCACTTTCATATGCTGTCTCAAACGTCGTCATTGAATCCAACTCTCTATTGGTTATAAATGCTCTACGGAGCAACTATGTTTGCTTTTTGTCATATAGGAATCTTGTCTGTAACAACAAACTATTAGTTCCATGTTTTAATTCCTGCATTTTTTAATGTACCCCGAGAAAGGGTAATATCACCTAGCCCTAGCTCATTCCATTGCCAATCTTAGATCGAATGAGGAATGTCGATTATCAATTTTTTTTTATTAAACCTGGCCATATATCTCTATTGGATGGACTTCTCTCCTTTCTTTACTTATCTCCCATTTCCTAACAAAATTTTATCATTGATCAAAGCCCACTTTTTGAATTTTTGGGAACGAGGCCCAATTTAAATAAGGCCAATTTTGGCAGTTTTAGGCTATAGCCTGCCTGACTGGCCCAAATTTCCAATCTCTTCCCTCATTTTATCACACGGCAAGGAAAAAAAACCTAGTATAAACCTGACAATTTCTAAGCTAGCGTACATGACAAATACAATGTTTCTTTGTGGCAGTTATGGAGCTTAATCAAGAATGGTCGAAATTAGAATTTTTTTTTCTCTTAAAATAAAGATGTAAAGAACATATATCCCAATACTCTGAACATTAACTATACTCAAATGGAAAAAAAATAAAATGTAAGAAAGGAACTAACCAAAAAAATTCTCATAATTGTGCATGGCACCACCCAAGTATAAAACCTTCAGTGGCATATGGTCATTGAACAGATTGGGTTACTAGCACAAAAGGAAAAAAATAATTTGGGGAGGAACTTCCTCCATTATCCATGCTAATCATCTATTGACATGCGTACATGGTCAAAATCTCTTCTTTAAATGAATTTTTGAAAACGTATATATGTCAAATTGATGATATGCATACTTAAGTGATGACGTCGTTTTAGGAAGTTACATCGAAGAATTACTCGTATAAAAGGAGCACCTTCTTCTCATTGAAAGTGCATTTTTCTTGTTTTCTCCGAATTAGTTTTCAGAGCTGGTTGATGAGTATATATTCACTGGAGACTTTAAAGTCTCTGACTTCTTAATACTCAAAAAAGTTTCTGTCTTCTTCTTACTTTTTTTTTTGTTTTGAAATTAAAAATTGAAGCTTTCTATTGTTTCTTGCTAAAAAATTAAACATGAAGCGGGAGAAAATGGAGGAGATGGAAATTCCACCCTCAAGCTCTCAAACCAGTAGAGCAAAGAAACAAAAAGAGGTTTTTTTATTTTATTTAATCAAGATTTTTTATTATTCGTGATTTTTTTTTCTTTCCAGTTGACTGATGACTGTGAGTGATTCATTACAGTTAAAAATCCTCTATTTAATTAGTTATCGCGCACACATCTCGAAGCTTTTGCTTAATTTTGTGGTTACTAATTAATGGTTTTATTAAAATACTCATAAATTGTTTTTACAGGTAATTCCTGAGATACCTGATACAGACGAGAATAAGAATGAAGGGAAGGGCATAGATAAGCACGATCTGGCTATCCCGGAAATCGATCTGAATTATCCTCCAGCTGACGTCCCAAATAATTTAGTCTCTTCATCAAATACAAACTCGAGCAATGCCGCTGAGGCTATCATGTACAATGGAACATTGTTGCAAGAACTCGATGATGAGGATATCATGCACAATGATCTATTGTTGGAAGACCTCAATGATGAGGATATGCAGATGTATAACGAAGTGTGGGAAGAACTTGGGGGTAATATCATGCCTATAGGAGAAATATATTTGTCACAATTCGGCGATGATCTTGATAGCAAAATGGATATTCCGCCAGCTGAAGACAATACCGTTTCACGTCCAGATTTTACTCCAAGTAGTATCAAGGAAGAAGACATTCGAAGGAAGTTCAAGCTTTTTAAACAGTATGATGTCGCGGATGACTATTCTGATCATCACTTCTCTAAACAAGTTCCTATGAAGGAGGTAAACTTATAACTATACAATTGTATTTTGCATGTCTTTTTTTTTTTTTTTTTTTTTTTTTGTGTACTCTAATTTGATCATGGAACTAATTTTTTCATGTACCTTTCATCTGACAGCCTCCAAAGCCTTGGGTGAAAGCTGTTCAGGAGGAGTGGAGAATCCTGGAGAAGGATTTGCCTGGTAAAGTAATCTTATATATGATCTTAATTTGCTATATGTTCTTTGAAGGTGTATGGAAATTTTTATTTATAGGATCATTTTACTAAAAATGATTTTGTTTGGTCTATCTGATTATTATATGGACAGATACAATATTCGTTAGGGTTTATGAGTCTAGAATGGATCTATTAAGGGCAGCGATCATAGGAGCTCGGGGTACACCGTACCATGACGGCCTTTTCTTTTTCGATATCTATTTCCCCAATGACTATCCTAATGTACCACCGGTATATTTCCTGTTTTTCAAACTGGTTTGTGAATCATATTATAGTAGAACATATATAGTAGAGGGTGGCCGGAATTAAACACATTCATATCACTATTAAAATTACTATTCATCGCTTTCATCCGTTGGATTCGGCCTAATTTGGCCGAAAACCATTTTCGCCCAAAATAGCCAAAAAATTTGCGAAATTACTTTTTTTATCCTCAGTCTCACGTGTCTGAGAAAATGGGTTTGGGGCAAAAACGTAAAATGCATGCGGAATTATATTTTTGCCCTCTATCATCCTCAGCATTACATTCGTCCGAACGAATCAGAGATTGCCACATGGCAATCTCTCCCTCTCTCCTCCAAAATTAATTCGAAATTTTGAAACCCCGTATCTACAAATTGGAGCTGATTTACGCTATCGATATCTAATACAAAAATGTAGACACGTATTTTTACATTTAAATGAGAGTCGTTTCATATTTTTCCGACTTCGTATGAATATTTTATGAATTTTTGAAAAAATTGAGCGAATTTCTTATTAAAATCAGATTTAACCCTCAACGTTCTCCTAAAGTTTGTCTTCTAATTAGTCGACAACTTTAAAAGCTTAGATTTAAGCCAAACGGTTTGAAATTTGAAAAATCCGACAACGACATGACGTTCATCCCGTCGAAGCAAGTCCGGCCAAATAAAAAAAAAAGGGAATCATGCAACCACCGACGGTGGCACCTCCATTCCCGTAACTTTCTCCTTAAGTGCCGAACAATCCTCAAAATTTATTTTATGCTTAGATCTATGGCAAACGGTTCGATATTCGAAAAATCCGACGACAACGCGATGTTCATCTCGCGGACATTTGTCACGAATATCATGTGTATATAGAGCTACATTTGTAGGAAATTTTTTCGATCACACGTAAATATTATATTCTCTTCCAATAAAATTGTGTACATTTATATTTCTTATTCAATATCATGTATATATAGAGCTATATTTGTAGGAAATTTTTTCGATCTCACGTAAATATTATATTCTCTTCCAATAAAATTGTGTATATTTATATTTCTTATTCAAAATTGCTCGAGCACCTATCATTTTTTTTCGTAAACCCATAATAATATTCAACAAATCCAATCACAACATATTACACACGCTCGCGACGGTTTTTTACCAAAAATTAGGCCATCGATAATAAATTGGCCTTTTAGCATTATAAGCCAATTTGGAGCCGATTTACGCTATCGATATCTAATACAAAAATTTAAATACGCATTTTTACAATCAAATGAGTGCCGTTGAATATTTTATGAATTTTTTTAAAAACTGAGCGAATTTTGAATAAAAACCAGATCTTCCCACAACTTTCTTCTAAAGTTCCGAACGGCCCTAAAGTTCATCTCATCGAGACGACACCGGTCATATAATGAAACCCGGAATCCCGGGACCACCGACAACGGCACTAGCATTCCCACAACTTTCTTCTCAAGTTCCGAACGGTCCTCAAAGTTTGTCTTCTAATTAGGCCACACCTTTAAGCTTAGACTCACGCCAAACGGTTTCAAATTTGAAAAATCCGAGAACGACATGAGGTTCATCTCGTCGAAACAACTCCGGCCATATAAAAAAAAAAGGAATCCGGCAACCACCGACGGCGGCACCTCCAGTCCCACAGCTTTCTCCTTTTAAGTGCTGAATAATCCTCAAAGTTTATTTTACGCTTAGATCTACGGCAAACGGTTCGAAATTTGAAAAATCCGACGACAACGCGATGTTCATCTCGCGGACATTTGTCACGAATATCATCATGTGTATATAGAGCTACATTTGTAGGAAAATTTTTCCATCCCACGTAAATATTATATTCTCTTCCAATAAAATTGTGTACATTTATATTTCTTATTCAAAATTGCTCAAGCACCTATCATTTTTCACGTAAATCCGTAATAATATTCGACGAATCCAATCGCACATATTACACACGTTCGCGAAGATTTTTTACCAAAAATTAGACCATCGATAATAAATTAGACTTTTAGCATCATAAGCCCGCGACTCCGTCGCGGACCTTAACCTAGTATATATATATCTGTTAAACATCAGGAAATATATAACAATATTTGGAAATTTTTATTGTGCCTAGAATGTGTACTATCACTCTGGAGGTCTCCAGATCAATCCGAATCTGTACGTCATTGGGATGGTTTGCCTCAGCCTTCTCAACACATGGGACGGAAATGGTAATGAGAAATGGATCCCAGGAAAGTCGACTATGCTGCAAGTTTTGGTGTCTATTCAAGCACTTATCTTGAATAAAGATCCATACTTTAATGAACCTGCTTTTGAGATGATGAGGGGCTCACGACGTGGAGAATCGCTGTCACGAGCATTCAATGAGCTTGTATTTATCAAATCACTTAAGACAATGTTGTACACAATGAGGAGACCTCCAAAGGTTTCTTTTTTTTTTTTTTTCAAATTCAAGAACATGTAATTCTGCAAACTAGTACGTATTTATGTTATGACTTGCCATCATATTCTAGAATAGGTAATGGAGAAAATGAATATATGTTCGTAACTAAGATCTACTTCCTCGGAGTACTTAGTTTTATTGAACACGGGTAGATCATCTGAATCTTCATGGATTTTCCTTGGATATATCAACCTATGCATATTACATGTATTAGTTAAAAAATGATCTTTCTCATGTAATTTTCTTGCTATATATAATAAGAAATTAATTAGAAAGTTTTGAAAGCGCTATATTTTCTGTAATCTGTCTCAATATTAATGAATGTATCGAATGATTAATCAATTTTGTTTCTTGTTGAATTTGCAGCATTTCGAAGACTTTGTTGTAGGCCACTTCTTTGATCGGGCTCTAGGAATATTGGTGGCCTGTGAAGAGTATATTGGAGGTGCACGCGTGGGTTGTGCTTTCGAGGGAGGAGTTGAAGATGTTGATGCAACCGACAAGACCGATGATGGCGGTAAATTCAGGAATTCCTTGAAGGAAATGATTAAGCATCTGGTCAAAGCCTTTTCAACCATAGGAGCTAAAGATTGTGATGGATTTCTCATTCCTGAGATAATCCATGGTCGAGAGTAAGGGTGCATATGCATGCCAATATTCCTAGAAATATTGGACGACTTCAAATCCTAAAGGTTTCAAAATTTCCTAGGGTATTTAATTATTGCTAATTAATGGAAAGTATGTCATGCTTGGCATGAATTGAGTTTAAGATTTTACAGTTTGTTTTTTTTGTTTTCCGAGAAAAGTGCGATAATTTGACATTTATCCATTTAAGAGTTTTATGAACTTGTTATTTCATGATCTTGAGGTTTACCTAAGTAAGATTCATGAAGTTAAGTAGCAGTTGAATGGAATTTGCTGATTTTCTCAGTTTATTTTCTTATATAAGAATATCTCCAATTAATTCCATAGAGTGCAAGTTTTCACTTAATTAGTAATCCCCATATATATATATAATGACGTCTTTTCCTTTGAAACATCCTTAATGACCCGTGACGTCCCTCTCGCAACTTCCATCCACTACCTCTAACGACGGGAGATCACTCGAGGAGCGTCCGATTTTCTTTTTGTTATCTTCAATAAATATTAGTCTTTATTTAAATCATCGAGATATAATATTACTCACTTAAGTGCAGTGTGCTTATGTTTTATATGAACTAAATAATAGTAGTAATTCAAAAACTAGACATGCTAAAGTCTTAAAAGTAAATCGGCACGCAAGCCTCCCAGATGGTCATATAATAAGTTTTAAATATACAAACTAATCCGTCTAGGAGACGTCCTTTGAATAGATACCCTGAGTCTGATTCTGGTACATAGACTTATTCTTACTGGGGATTTCTAATTGACTTCCAGCTACCTTTACATGAAAAAAAATTGGATTCCACATTTGTGAGATTTATAATCCCGAGATGATTTAGTAGGCTGTTAATTGTAGGTGAGTATTTTTCCATATATATATACTAGTTACTACCCATATTAACATCCGCAAAAATATTATCATGCAATGTACCACATGCATTTTTATTTTGTTTGCCGGATCGCATATTATTTATAAAATCAAAATCATCTTTATTCCGTTTCAATACTAAAAACGGATTTTTCAATCAATCCAACCAATCACAGAGAAAATAATTTGATTAGATTTTCTTATTATTTTTGGAAGCCACGACACTTTATATATATTTTTTGTTTCCTCCCAATATTGTGAATTGTCTATAGCCATTGACTTAAAAAAATAATTGTCTATGGCCATTATACTTTATCTATTTTATCGATCCTTTATTGGTAATGGGTTATTCTGTCGATAAATTAGTTTAGTGTCCTTCGTATTTTCTCTAAAACATTACCTTAACTACTCCCTCACCTCGGGCTTTGGATGGAGATCAGAAGTTGATCGAAATTTCTACTCAATTTATGCACTTTAATTATGCTTAAAATCTGATTTCTTTTCTCAATTTTAATTATAATTTTCATATTTCCTAGTAATTAATGTATTATAATTCCTATATTATTTGTATGATTAGCAAAACAAGTTTACATTGGGTTCTTCGATTTTCAAATGGCAGAGTGCTCCGGTGGGGGTGGTGGCTAGTGGTTCCGGAGGAGGTAACGCAGCCTACGGTCGGAAATTGGAGTCAGCAGTGGCTGAAGCTTTCGTGTGGATGCTGAGCAGAGGGGTCTTTAGATTAGTTTAGGAATTTCACTTCCTAACCTGTATTTTTCTTTTTTTATCATGTAATGTGTTCTGAGTTTCGATTTTTGTTAACCACTACACTAGTTCCGTATTTACACTAGATTCTATCTATTGAATCATTGGGGTTTAATTAATAAGTCTAGTAGGAGAGGTTCTAACTCTTGTCTCCCTAGCTTTTGACAATTTGGAGACAGATTTTTTTTCTTTTTGCTAGTTCTAGTTGAATTTTTGTTTTGTATCAGTGTATCTTCTGACAAAGTTGAATTTATAGTGTCGGTAGAGTTCACGAAGATACTGCTGAAGGGAAACAAATTGTAGTATACAATATGTCATGCCAGTAGAGGTTAGTTAAAATAGAATGTAAATTGATAAATAGCTAATTGATTATGGATTTTTTTATGTTAATTTTGATGATGGATTACTTAATTAATAAAAATTCATTTGAGTGTAAACAAATTAATAAAAATTAATTAATAAAAATTTTATGTTAATAGAATGTAAACAGATACTGCTAAAGGGAAACAATATAAATTCAACTTTGGCAAAAGAAAAAAAGGATTGTTTATATTTGTATGGCTTAGTTTCTTTTAACAAGGTTTATGGAATTAAACCTCTTTAACCTGTTTCGTGAAAAATATACTATGTATTTTATCTAATTGCTATCGTATCCATTCATATTTTTGTCTAACTAGGATGTCACACGAGTATTACATGTTGTGTTGGTTATTTTCGATCAATGATTTCATTAACACATATTAAATGATTCGAAAAATAAGTATGGAAAAAGTTATCGAGTTATTATTTTTTTTAATAAGATCTAACTTTTTTTTCTTTCTTTTTACACAAATGACAGATCCGATGATATATATATTTTTAGAGAAAGTATATAATTTCCAGGTAACGTTTTACCTGTAATATTTTTTCAGTATCTTACATATTTTCGTGAGTCTAATAAAAATTTACGTTTTCAAAAATTAGTCAAAAATAACCTTCCGTCATTAACTTTGTATATATGACGCCTAATGACGCCTAGTCAATTAATGAATCAATATATTTGTGACACTTGTCATCTGACTCATCAAAAACTTTGATACGTCATCAAAAAATCTACATTTTCTTGACAAAAATTGGTGTCGTGACAAAAAAGTGTGACGTGTCAATGATACGTGTCACAATTATATTAGTCCGTTAGCTGATTAGGCATGAGTAGGCGCCATAGAGCGTCACATAAATACCACGTAGGCGAATTTAACTGCGGAAGATTCCTTTTGACTAAATTTTAAAACGTGAAATTTTCTTAGACTAACGAAAATACGTGAAATACTGAAAAAATATTACCGGTAAAACGTGAGATACGAAAATATACATTCCCCCCGTATTCCTTTTAATATGATCAAGTACTTGTAGAGTCGTCTATTTAACTTGCATTTTGGACTAAACCAGAAGAGCATCCGTAGAAGATGATGCAGAGGATTATATCCCACGGTCGTTACAACTTCTTGAGTGGTATAATCGTAATTGACCAAAAATAACATACTAGTAAAAGTAAGTACTACTAGACTAGTATACTACTATAGAAGTGTATAAGCTTTCGTCTCCGACTGGTGTGTCTTTTCTTCTTCTCCTTCTCAAACAAGGCTGGAACGTATACTACTAGGAGTCTCGATCGAACTATTCCAAAAGTCTCAGTCTTTTTCGGGTTTTTATGATTTTTTCGCTTAATAAATTCAAAAGCTTTCTCTCATTTTCTTTCAATCCAAACATGAAACGTGGGTATTTCCACGACAAGGAAATTCCGTCTTCCGAAAACGCAAACAAACAAACAGAGGTATGTTTATATTTGTATATTTATATTTGTGAAAGCTACTACTACTTTTTTATGATGTTGATTGTGATTTTTGGTTTTTTAACAAAGTGAAGGCTTTAAGTCTGTAATATGAGTTTAAGTGTTTAACAGTATTGTTGATTGTTTGTTGCAGTTTATTTAAAAGCAATAGCTTTGGTTTGTGGTTACTTTATAATTACTCGTGAGACCCACATTCGTTTGTGACTGTTGAAATGATTTATTTTTACAGCTTACTCATGAAATAATTGATCTTGACGACTATAAAGGGTCGAATGATGTTGCTAAGAAAATCAACAAGAAGGATAAAGGAAAGGGAATTGTGCTTCACTCTGATGGTTTTGGTTATAATCAACCACCCAAGGTATGTTTTTGACAAGGGAATCATAGATTTATCGGACTTTTGGAAGCTTATTTGTTTGTCAAAGTAACTAGTTTTATATAATGTTGATTTTGTCTGTAACATCAGTTTGTTTCAAGGAGAACAGTATTGTTGATTTATGCTTTGTGGTTTTTATTTGATGGATATACCCACATTTGTGACTGTTTGAAATGATTTATTTTGCAGCTTATTCCTGAAATAATTGATGAAATGATTCATTTTGCAGCTTATTCCTGAAATAATTGATCTTGACGACTATAAAGGTTCGAACGATGTTGGAGAGAAATTCAACAGAAAGAATATAGGAAAGGGAACCATGCTTCACTCTGATGGTTTTGGTTGTTATCAACCACCCAAGGTATGATTTTGACATGGACATTATCGATTTACTGTGGTGCATTTGGACTTTTGCAAGCTTAATTTTTTTTTTTACATTCAGGAAAATGTGCAGGGATCTTTTCCCAATCAATTGCCTCATCATGCAGACATGAAAATGAGAGGACTCGCTTCTTCCTTCCCTGATAATCTGTTTTATAAGAATTCTAGTTCAGGAAATGGGAATGTATATTCTGACAAGTGGGTTGAGGATTCCATGGATATTGATATGGATGATCATGCCATGCTGCAAGCATGTCTTGAAAGTATGAATGTTCCGGCTGGAGTAGAGGCAAATATTCCATGGTATCAAGATATTTCTCAAAGTAGAGTGGAGACAGTTAAGTACATGACTTTCTTTCCCGCCTCTGAAACTTTTTTCATTCAAAGTTCACTTCTTTTTTAACTCCAGTTATGTTTTTTGGCAGGAATCTTTTCCCAAACATTTGGCTGATCATCAGACAGATATTGAAATGAACCACTTCAACCCTTTTAAGAGTTCTGTCCCAGATAAGTCCCATACAGATATGGATATGGAGCAAATGGCAATAATGCAAGCCATTCTTGAAAGTATGAATGTTCCCGCTGGAGTAGAGGCAGATGTTCCATGTTTTCCAGATATAGGGGGAAACCGAAATCGAAATAGTAAGAAACAACTTGCATCAGTAGTTGGGAATAGTTCTCTGAATCATTTATCTTCCCATCAGTCGTCAGAATCTTCTCGATCATTCCGAAGTAAAAAGAAAGTGGTTGATTTGGGTGGTTCTGCTAGTGATTATAGATCCAAAAACGTATCGGATCAAATTTTGGCTTCTCATAGAGCTGTAAAATCTAACTGGGGCCATGAGTATATTCCCATGGGTTCTGATAATGCATATAACTCTTCTCAAGACGAGATTATGGTTTCGGCTGAGGATAATAATACTAATCAAGATAGTATTAAGGAAGATGATATTAAGAGAAAGTTCAAACAGTTCGATACTGTTGAAGACCATTCTGATCATCACTACTCAAGCTACGCTAAAGCTTCTTCAACCAAGCAGGTAACTAACTTACATTAGTATGTTGATGCATTTCATGGCTTGATATGGTTCAATAATTTGAAAATGAAAATGCAGCTAATTTATTTATTTTCATCTGATTTAGAAGTCAACTTCACGTTACATTTACATACTCTTTTCTTCTTCTTTTTTCACTTTTTGCCTAACTAGTTTTAAAACGGGTAAACGTGACAGCAACCAAAGAAATGGGCGAAAGCTATTCAGGATGAGTGGAGAATCCTGGAGAAGGATTTGCCAGGTAATTTATATATGATTTCTGCTATTATTCTTTTGAGGAGAAAACTTTATTTAGAGACTCTTTTCAAAATTTATGGGCAGATACAATATTTGTTAGGGTTTACGAGTCCAGGATGGATATTTTAAGGGCTGCAATCATAGGAGCTGAGGGTACACCATACCATGATGGTCTCTTCTTCTTTGATGTCTTTTTCCCCAATGACTATCCTAATGTACCACCGGTATGTCTCTTGTTTCTGTAAGTGCATTTTCAATCATATGATCTGTTGAATATTATGGAATTACGATTTGGAAATTTTCTTGTGCCTAGAATGTCTACTATCATTCTGGGGGTCTTCGTATCAATCCAAATTTGTATAACAAAGGGAAAGTCTGCCTAAGTCTTCTCAACACCTGGAGTGGTGGAACAAACGAGAGGTGGATCCCTGGCAAGTCGACTATTCTGCAAGTTTTGGTCTCTATCCAAGGATTAGTCTTGAATAAAGATCCATACTTTAATGAGCCTGGCTATGCGGGTATGTGGAATACAGCACATGGAAAATCGCAGTCACACGAATACACTAAGAATGCATTTATCTTGTCTCTGAGGACAATGTTGTACACAATGAACAGACCTCCAAAGGTTAGTCTTACATTTTTCATTTTTCCAAATTTCAAGTTCATGAAAACTACATATTTACGTAATGACGTGCCATCATAATTCTAAACAACTAGGGAAAGGCTTAGAAAAAGGAAAGAAATATTTCAAAGATATAGTGCTTCGACTTAGATTTACTGAACATGGATTTCTCTATCCAATTTTTCATCTATTCTGTAACAGAAGGATCTAACTTTAAGTAAATATGTCGCCTGTCTCAGTATATGTCCCGAGTGATTAAAACCGTCTCCTTTGGAAGCTAAATTGATTTTGTTTTATGTTTCTGTTGGATGGCAGCATTTTGAAGACTTGGTCGTGGGCCATTTCTGTGATCGTGCTCATGTTATTTTGGAGGCTTGTAAAGCGTACATTGGAGGTGCTCCTGTGGGCTGTGTTGTCAAGAGAGGAGTTCAGGATGTTGCTGCAGCTGACAGTCCCTTCAGGAATTCCTTGGAAGGCATGGTTAACCAGCTTGTAAAAGCATTTTCGGGAATCGGAGCAAAAGACTGCGACAAGTTTCTTATTCCAGGGAGAAAATCCTCGGTCAAGACTTTTAAGGATGCCACATTGCCACTCCTTTAAAGCCCTTTAAAGCCTTGGCCGACTTCTATTCCTAAGCCTCCCATTTCTAAATATTATGGCAATGGGTGGTCTTAAGTCTTAAATTACAGTTTTTCATTTTGGCAGGAAGTATCTTTTCCTTTTGGAAAAGTTGGACTATACAGTTAATAGTTTTCTGCTTTAGTTTAACTTGTCTCTTCCTGGTTTATCTAGAAAATAGTTATATGGAATTTTGCTGAAAGTTTCAGGTTGTTTTCTTAGGATTGTGTTATACCATGCTTATTGCTTACTCTTAACAATCTCATATATATATATATATATGTATATATATTAATATTGTTTAATTGTGATTAAAACTGTTGCAAAATTTATTTTGGGAACATGTTCTAAAAGTGAAAGAAATTTTCTAGTAATTTATACTACCTCCGTCTCTAAATACATGCTCTCTTCGAATAGAGGCATGCATGTATTTAGCGACGGATGGAAGAAGACTATAACTAAAAAGGCTGCCTTTTTACTTCGACGTTTGATTTGGTATTTGTTTGATGAAATCATAATTCATCATCAAAGAGCATAAACTTTATTCTGCAACAATGGCATGGATCCATGTTCTTGTTGCCTCTCTGTTTCTCTTACCTTTAAACTCTGCAAATCAGGTCTCTTACTCTGATCATTGTGCCTTACCATTTCCTACCTTGTATAGCGTTGACCTTCCCAATTTCCCATTTCCTCGGTACCAGACAGGCTATTATGCTGGGGAAACCATTTTTTTTTACGGAAACTCGTCATCAAGCTCAGACTCGTTCTACTTACATGGATGGAGAGTCTACAAAACCAAACAGGATGGAATTTTCATGGTTCGATTGAATCTGATGTTCCAACCAATCAACCGATACGACCGTGCTGCAAATGTCTCCTATCATTCAGGTCCAGTAAATTTCTGGATGAATGGGGTCTGGTCAGAATCTTCTTGGGAGCTATGTATGATTGGATCATTCTCAGGTAGGACTCGCCAATTTGGTGTTGTTCTTAAGCTCTATGGTATTAGTAATTCGACAAATGCTACTAGTTTGATTACGGGTACTTTAGAGGGCTTGAATAATGATCAGAGTCGACCGATTTCTGTTATAATATTTCCGTTAAAGAATTATGAATACACGCTGCTAGCTCCTGGTGGCTGTTCCAGCTCAAATTCTGGTGATGCTAAAGGTTTATCAATTGTTTCACCAACTAGAAGAAATTTTTGTTCATCACTATCCTTTAGGAAAGTGAATTTCAACTTGAAGTATGCAAGTGACTGCATTTCGACAAAAAATTGCAGTCCTTTTGATGGTATCCTTGGCTATGTTCCTACTGATATGTTCCTGCAGAAAATAGATTGTGTAGAAAATGACAGAAAAATACGTGTAATAATAGGATTTCATAACGGAAGCTGGAATAACAGGTTCTATCCACGTTTGAATTTCAACACTTCTTTGGTTGGAGAAGGGATTTGGGATGAGAAGAACAATCAGCTCTGTGTTTCTGCATGCAAGTTGTTGGGAATTACAGGATCTTTAGCTAATACTCATGTTGGAGAGTGCTCAACAAGACTAAGTTTGAAATTCCCTGCAATTTGGTCAATCAGAGATTCTAGTAGAGTTTCTGGGCAAATTTGGAGTGATAAAGCGACTAATGATACAGGCTACTTTGAAAAAATTCTGTTTCAGAGTTCTGATGAGCGCCTGTTTGCTGCTCGAGATATTAAGTATGAGTACTCTGTGATTGACAAAGTCAAGAATCTGTGCACGAAAAAGAATCCTGATGTGAAAAATAGATATCCTAATGGGGATTCTTCTGATATGAGTTTCGACATGTGGGTAGAGAGTAGTTCTAAGAGATCTTCTTCCTGGGGTTATACCAATCCCTTAACTGTTGGTAATCGAATGTATCAGCGAATGCCAAAAATAGCTGTCTCAGAGTCGGTAAGTCCAAGCAATAGGAATGCAGAGATTCTAGAAAACTGGAATAATAACAGCAGCCCTCTGAATATGAGCTACCAGATTAGTATCACATCTCTAAATTTCGTTAAGCCTGATAATAGACAATCTGATGGTTTGTTTTCTCTACTTAATACATCTTCAAAGTCCAATGGAAAAGTAAGGATATCGGCTGAAGGGATCTATGACCCGAAATCAGGAAGCCTTTGCATGGTAGGATGCAGAAAATATGACTTCAATGGTTCTATGGACTGTGAAATCATTGTAAAGTTTCAGTTTCCTTCATTGCACTCAAATCGAGGTTACATTAATGGAACTATTGAAAGTACGAGGAAGAAATCTGACCGTCTTTACTTCAGAAGCTTGGTAGTGCATTCAGCAGTTTACGACCTGATCGAAGCCACGCGATCAGTTCAAAGAATGGACATGGAGATCGTAATGGTTCTGATATCAAACCACAATGGCCTGCATTTTTGTTGTGTTGCAACTTTTCCATGTTAAAAAACATTCAGAAGCAATTTCTGGAATTTCTCTCGTTATGCTTCTGATTCTTACTTTAGGACATATGATACCTCTGACTCTAAACCTCGAAGCGATGTTCTTGCCAAATCGTCAAAACAACGACGTGCTTCACACCGGGGGATGGCTTGAAGTAAATGAGGTAATTCTCAGAGCAATCACAATGGTACCTTTCTTATTGCAGGCTCGCCTTTTGCAGTTTTGGTCATCTAGGACTGGTGTTGAAGGATCGGATTCCAATGACTCATTGTTTTACGAGAAGTTAACTCTCATCGCTTTATTACCATTTTATGCTATCGGCGCCTTGATGGCCTGGCTTGTTAACTGCCGGAAAAGCAGAAATGATTTGCTGATGTTTTCATCTCCGATTATGGCTTACCATCAGCAATCTCTCTGGATAGACTTGAAATCTTACGGCGGTTTGGTATTAGATTGTTTTCTTCTTCCTCAAATTCTACTGAACATCTTCAGGAATTCGAAACAGGATTCACTTTCTCGTTGGTTCTACATTGGCTACACACTTATCAGGGTGCTGCCACACGTTTATGATCTTTACAGGTCTAGTAGCTACAATCCTGACAGTGATGGATCATATTATTACGCAAAACCTGGTGCAGACTTTTATTCTACTGCTTGGGATATCATTATCCCTATTATGTGTATGCTTTTTGCTGCAATCGTTTACTTGCAACAGTTGTTTGGTGGTTGCTGCATTGTTCCAAGAAAATTCAGACAGTTTGAAGAATATGACAAAGTTCCTGTCACTAATGAAGCAGATGACTAATAGATTTAGCATACTACCAAGGATCATAGAATAAATTTCTTCTTAAGAATCACAAAAGCCAATATTTTTCGTTAGTACTATGTTACTTATGTAGAAGAATCAAAACACATTGTCAATTTCATATATCACAATTTCTTCTTTGCTGGTATAACCCCATTGTATTTTGTTAGAATTGCAATCAGAAACAGAAATTTAGAAAGAAAAACAAATTTTTATTTCAACATCTGAAAGCTAATACAATTATATCAGTAGCTCTGCTAAAACAATTAAAACTAATTACAGATAACAATGAAGCAAAAGATACTTAATTTTTCAAAAAAGATTCAGCTGAGATCAAATTATAGATGTATTTTCCAAATCTAGCATTGAGGGAAGCAGGATTCTCTGCCAATTTCTTCAAAATCTCTTCATAATAGGGGCTGCCAGCTTCCTTTGCAACCTTGAATGCAGTCTGCAATACATAATTTCCATGTTGATCTTTGGCAACCCGACTAAGAATGTTGCTCTCCATAAGTTCTTCAAAAACATAATCTCTTCCATGAGAATTTACGCACTTTTCAACCACGTGGCATCCGACATTCTGCAATGAGAGGCGTGCATAATGACCCTTTAGCCGAGAAAATATCAGTTCGCCATACATAAGGCTATGAAGGTCAATCACATTTTCTGCAGAACGTAATTTCTGTAAGGCTCTTTAGCAAGAAAGAAAGAATGGTTGGCAATCAATTGAAGAAGCTCATCCCTTCGTGGACCTTTTTGACTTTGTTAATAAACCTCTTCAATCAAATACACCCGACTTCATTAATGGCGACATGAAAAAGGTTCTTGATTGCTTCTCTATATAATAAGTCATTCTTTTCATCGCCGAAGTGATCCAAACAACTCAACACTGCATATGATCCGATACGATTTGTCATGGTCATCAATTTGTAAAACTGAGATGACAACGTCAGGATCGATAACTAAATAGAGGCTGCCTTTTTCCTTTATTTTGGGAACATGTTCTAAAAGTGAAAGAAAATTTCTAGTAATTTATAAAACTATAACTAAGAGAGGCTGCCTTTTTCCTCTGACGATTGATTTGGTATTGGTTCAGTTAATATTCCAAGTCTACCTTCATTAATTTATGGTGGCGAAAATTTCCAAGTCTTTATTTGACGTCGACTTTATCATTATTTTTTTCAAGACATTCTCCAGTCTCTTTTTTGGCTTATATACTTTGTCTAACTCCAATCCTGTTAATATTAATTTTTCTATGTATTCTGACAAAGACTGGTAACCAATGAATGATTAATGACGACATGAAAGTCAAACAAAGTTACAAAGCTGTCCTAATATCTAGTTTGATGAAAACCTAATTCATCATCAAAGAGCATGAACTTTATTCTGCAACAATGGCATGGATCCATGTTCTTGTTGCCTCTCTGTTTCTCTTACCTTTAAACTCTGCAAATCAGGTCTCTTACTCTGATCATTGTGGCTTAGCATTTCCTAGATCGACCCTGTATAGCGTTGACCTTCCCAATTTCCCATTTCCTCGGTACCAGAAAGGCTATTATGCTGGGGGAAACATTTTTTTTGACAGAAACTCGTCATCAAGCTCAAAATGGTTCCACTTAGGTAGATGGAGTGTCTACAAAACCGAACATGATGGAATTTTCGTGGTCACAACGAATTTGATGAGACAATACGACCGTGCTGCAAATGTCTCCTATCATTCAGGTACAGTATATTTCAGGCTGAATGGGGCCTGGTCAGAATCTTCTCGGGAGCTATGTATGATTGGATCATCCTCAGGTAGGACTCACCAACTTGATGTTGTTCTCAAGCTCTATGGTATTAGTAATTCTACAAATGCTTCTAGTTTGATTACCGGTACATTAGATAGCTTGAATAATGATCTGAGTCGACCTATTTCTGTTATAATCTTTCCTTTTAAGAATTATGAATACACGCTGCTAGCTCCTGGAGGCTGTTCAAATATTGGTGATGCTAAAGGTTTATCAATTATTTCACCAACTAGAAGAAGTTTCTGTTCATCACTAGCATTTGGACGAGTGAATTTCAACTTGAAGTATGCGAATGACTGCAATTCGATGAAAAACTGTGGTCCTTTTGATGGTGCCGATCGATATGTTCCTGTCGATATGCTCTGGAGAAATCTAGATTGTTTAGAAAATGAGAAGAAATTTCGAGTAACAATAGAGTTCCATAACAGTAGCTGGTATAATGGGCTCGACTGGCATTTAAATTTCAACACCACTTTGATTGCGGAAGGATTTTGGGATGAGAAGAACAATCAGCTCTGAGTCTTTGCTTGCAAGTTGTTGGGAAATACAGGATCCTTAGCTAATACTCATGTTGGAGAGTGCTCCACAAGGCTGAGTCTGAAATTCCCCGCAATTTGGTCAATCAGAGATTCTAGTAGAGTTTCTGGGCAAATTATGAGCGCCTGTTTGCTGCTCGAGATGTTAAGTATGAGTACTCTGTAATTGACAAAGTCAAGAATCTGTGCACGAAAAAGAATCCTGATGTGAAAAATAGATATCCTAAGGGGGATTCTTCTGATATGAGTTTCGACATGTGGGTAGAGAGTAGTTCTAAGAGATCTTCGTCTTGGGGTTATGCCAATCCCTTAATGGTTGGTAATCAAATGTATCAGCGAATGCCTAAAATAGCTGTCTCAGAGTCGGTAAGTCCAAGCAGCAATAGGAATGCAGAGATTCTAGAAAACTGGAATAATAACAGCAGCCCTCTGAATATGAGCTACCAGATTAGTATCACATCTCTAAATTTCGTTAAGCCTGATAATAGACAATCTGATGGTTTGTTTTCTCTACTTAATACATCATCAAAGTCCAATGGAAAAGTAAGGATATCGACTGAAGGGATCTATGACCCGAAATCAGGAAGCCTTTGCATGGTAGGATGCAGAAAATATGACTTCAATGGTTCTATGGACTGTGAAATCCTTGTAAAGTTTCAGTTCCCTTCATTGCAGTCCAATCGAGGTTACATTCATGGAACTATTGAAAGTACGAGGAAGAAATCTGACCGTCTTTACTTCGGAAGCTTGGTAGTGCGTTCAGCAGTTTGCGACACGATCAAAGCCACGCGATCAGTTCAAAGAATGGACTTGGAGATTGTAATGGTTCTGATATCAAACACAATGGCCTGTGTTTTTGTTGTGTTGCAACTTTTCCATGTTAAGAAACATTCAGAAGCAGTTTCTGGGATTTCTCTTGTTATGCTTGTCATTCTTACATTAGCCCATATGATACCTCTGACTCTAAACCTCGAAGCGATGTTCTTGCCAAATCGTCGAAACAACGATGTGCTTCTCACCGGGGGATGGCTTGAAGTAAACGAGGTAGTTCTCAGAGCAATCACAATGGTAGCTTTCTTATTGCAGGCTCATCTTTTGCAGTTGACTTGGTCGTCTAGGACTGGTGTTGAAGGATCGGATTCCGATGACTCATTGTTCTACGAGAAGTTAACTCTCATCGCTTCATTACCATTTTATGTTATCGGCTCCTTGATGGCCTGGCTTGTGAACTGCCGGAAAAGCAGAAATGATTTGCTGATGTTTTCATCTCCGATTATGGCTTACCATCAGCAATCTCTCTGGATAGACTTGAAATCTTAAGGCGGTTTGGTATTAGACTGTTTTCTTCTTCCTCAAATTATACTGAACATCTTCAGGAACTGGAAACAGAATTCACTTTCTCGTTGGTTCTACATTGGCTACACACTTATCAGGATGCTGCCACACGTTTATGATATTTACAGGTCTAGTAGCTACAATCCTGACAGTGATGGATCATACTTTTATGCAAAACCTGGTGCAAATTTTTACTCTACTTTTTGGGATATCATTATCCTGATTATGTGTATGCTCTTTGCTGGAATCATTTACTTGCAACAGTTGTTTGGTGGTGGCTGCATCGTTCCATGAAAATTCAGACAGTTTGAAGGATTTGACAAAGTTCCTGTCGCTAGTGAAACAGTTTGCCGATAGATTTAGCGTACTACTAAGGATCACAGAATAAGTTTCTTCTTAAGAATCACAAAAAGACAATGTTTTCATTAGTACTATTATGTAGAAAAAAAAATGTCGATTTCATATATGATAATTTTTTCTTTGGTGGTATAACCCTATGGAAATGCAAACAGTAACCGAAATTTGGAAAGAAAAACAAATTCTTATTTCAACATCTGAAAGTTAATACAATTACATCAATAGCTCCGCTAAAACACAATTAAGACTGGATCAATACAGATAACAATGATGCTAAAGATACTTAATTTTTCAAATAAGATTCAGCCGAGATCTAATTATAGATGTATTTTCCAAATCCAGCGTTGTGAGAAGCTGGATTCTCTGCCAATTTCTTCAAAATCTCTCCATAATAGGGACTGCCAGCTTCCTTTGCAACCTTCAATGCAGTCTGCAATACATAATTTCCATGTTGATCTTTGGCAACCCGACCAAGAATGTTGCTCCATAAATTCTTCCAAAACATAGTCTCTTCCATGAGAATTGATGCACTTTTCGACCACATGGCTTCTGACTTTCTGCAGTGAGAGGCGTGCATAATGACCCTTTAGCCTAGAAAATATCAGTTCAGCATAGATAGGGCTATGAAGGTGGATTACATTCTGCAGAATGTAATGTCCGTAAAGATCTTGAGCAAGAAAGACAGAATGGCTGGCAATCAATTGAAGAAGCTAATCCCTTCGTGGACCTCTGTTGTTGTTAATAAACCTATTCAATGAAATACACCCGACTTCATGAATGGCGACATTGAAAAAGTTCTTGATTGCTTGTATAATAAATCGTTCGATCTATCGCCCAAGTAATCCAAACAATTCAACACTGCATATGATCCGATACGATTTTTCATCAGTGAGGGAAACTGAGAAGATAGCGTCACGATCAATGAAGACGTTAGGATTTTCGATTGAGACGCCGCTTTGATTAATTTCTTGACAGAACTTGAGCCGTAAATACTCTTAGATGTTTCGATAAAATCTTGCTGATTATATATGATATTGATCATGATAAACCTTAATAGGACGTCGTCGGCGTAATGAACCAGCTTCTCAAAGACATAATGTCCGTACTTGTCTGCCATGACATTAAAAATTACCCCAATGAGCCCTTCGAATATGCCCCGTGTATAACTAGGATTTCGCAAAGACAAGATATTTTGTAAGCGTAGCGATCCTTGTTCAATCATCGAGATAAAAGCTATGTAGTCACCCATGGAAAGATTTACGGCGGTCATCGGGAAGGTCTACGATGATACCAAAGAGGAAGGAAGATAAATGTCTCTAAATATTTGCTCATGAAACAAGACATTTATCTTCTCAAGTTAGAAACTGAAGAAGTCGCATTATTTTTGGAGTCGTCGCGGGTCAATTGCAGATTCCGAGAAGAAAATCCAATATATTGGAAGGAATGAGAAGCTGAAGAAGGAGTAGCGCTGTTCTTGTCATCGGCAAATTGCAGACTCCCAAAACAGAACCCAGGATTTATGAAGGAACGAGAAGGAGTTGAATCGTCTTTTGAAATTGGAAAATCGCCATTGATTTTCTTGACTACGCCATCAGGATTCAGTTGCAGACTGCCAAAAGAAAGACCCAGATTTTCTAAGGAATGAGGAAGCTGGGTTTTATGATTATTAGCTTGAGGAGTTGAGTTCTCCATTGTTGAAGGTCCACGGCACAAGCTTGCGCGTGGATTGACGATTAGCGAAGCGCATATAAGCCCGTGGTCATTCAAGATGGTATCAGAGCCATCGACCATTCACCAAAATGTGAGTTGGTTTATATACCAATTGAGAACTCATTATCTTTGAGCTTAAGCTTTTGGATAAAGCCTGTGGACCTTCAAGATGGTATCAAGAGCCCATTAACTAATGTCAAAAACCTTGGGCCCTTACACTGCTGCAAGTGAACCCCAACGGGTTTGTATGCGTTCCGCTAATCGTCAATCCACACCACAGCCCAAACGGAAATAGCGTGAGGGGGCGCATTAGATATATGGGTATATCCTACATCGATCATTTACCAAAATGTGAATTGGTTTATATACCAATCGAGAATCCACTATCCGTGAGCTTAAACTTTTGGATAAAGACCGTGGATCTTCAAGAGAAACAAAGATGAAACAAACCGTATACGAAAGATTACGGTTGAGAAATTATGTAGAACGGTCTTTTATAGAAGAATTTCGGATTATGAAAAAATAAAGAAGAATTTTTTATTGGGTTGGTAAATAGGAATTCCATAACTAATTATGTACAATATATCATGGCATATATGCAAAATCCTAGGTTTATAACGGTAAATATAATCGTATGATGCCAGTTTCTTCTTCATCGGAATGAAATTTAATGTCATGAACGACAAAAACCAACACTTTGTTTTTGAGAAGCTGATTAAATTCTGCGACAAAACACACACAAACACAATCCTCAGGTTTTCATCAAGTTTGATGGGAAACTGATCAAAGCGGCGTCTTAGTCAGAAATCCTAACGTCTCCATCAATCGTGATGTCGTCTTCTCAGTTTTGCACCCTGATCATGACAAATCGTATCAGATCATATGCAGTGTTGAGTTGTTTGGATTACTTGGGCGATGGATCCAACGATTTTCTATACAAAGAAGCAATCAAGAACTTCTTCCCGGTCGCGATTAATGAAGTCGGGTGTATTTCATTGAATAGGTTTATTAACAACAGCTAGCAAAAGTGGATGAGCTTCTTGAATTGATTGCCAGCCATTCTGTCTTTCTCGCTTAAGATCCTTAGGGAAATTACGTTATGCAGAATGTAGTCGACCTTCATAGCCCTATCTATGGCAAGTGGTTTGTAAAGAATGCAATTCTTAGGTAGAAGATTTGAGAGAATTTGTAATGTTACAAAGCCTATTGACTTGTATTTATACACGAAGGAAAGAAAATATCTAAAGTTGTGGAAATAAAAGATATAATTGATAAACTAGGTATGGACTTGATTTAAACTAAGCATGGTATGGTATTGATTGAGAATTATCATGGAAACCAGAATTTGGCTGACGTGAACAGCAAGCACAAACAGAGAAGCATAGTGATGATGTGCTGCTCGATTGGGCTGAAGGAAGAGATGGGGCCCATAGTAGATGAATGAAGCCCAACAAGTGCAAGAAAACTGAGATCAACTTGACTTGTCAATGGGAATGCACATAACATGACAAATGGTTCAAATTTTATTTCCTGGAGGACATTGATTGCATCAAAAGTAGTAGTATTAGTTTCATAATGACCAAGAATCTTCAACTAAGAAATGGCCAGACTAAGAACCTCATATAGATCTATAATATCTGCATCAGGAGCCAAGCCGACCATCTGATTCAGCTTTCCTAGAATTTCGATTGGTTTGCCAAACCTCTTGACATAAAGCCGACCAACATTCTGGCAAAAATGCAGGAATAAAATCCTCTATAGTTTTTTCCTGTGTTGCAATATACAATGGATCACAGAATAAGTTTACTTGCAGCAGTTGTTTGTTGGTCGCTGCATCGTTCCACTAAAATTCAGACAGTTTGAAGGATATGACAAAGTTCCTGTCGGTAATGAAGCAGATAGCCGATAGATTTAGCATATTACTAAGAATCACAGAATAAGTTTCTTCTAAAGAATCATAAAAAGTCAATGTGTTAATTAGTAGTATCATTGTAGAAGAATCAAAAAACCATGTCAATTCCATATATGATAGTAATTTATTCTTTGCCGGTATAAGTCTATTGTGATTCGGTGGAATTGTAATGAGTAAAAGAAATTTAGAAAGAAAAACAAATTCTTATTTGAACATCTGAAAGTTAAACAATTACATCAGCAGCTCTGCTAAAACAATTAACACTAGATCAATACAGATGATAACAATGAAGCAAAAGATACTTAATTTTTTAAACAAGATTCAGCCGAGATCAAATTATAAATGTATTTTCCAAATCCAGCGTTGAGAGAAGCTGGATTTTCTGCCAATTTCTTCAAAATCTCTCCATAATAGGGACTGCCAGCTTCCTTTGCAACCTTCAATGCAGTCTGAAATACATAATTTCCATGTTGATCTTTGGCAACCCGACCAAGGATGTTGCTCTTCAAAAGTTCGTCCAAAACCCAAACAATGATCCGATACGATTTGTCATCAGTGTGTAAAACTGAGAAGAGATCGTTACAACCAGAGGAGACGTTAGGATTTTCGATTGAGATGCC
Organism: Rutidosis leptorrhynchoides; assembly: GCF_046630445.1. Classification (NCBI taxonomy): domain Eukaryota; kingdom Viridiplantae; phylum Streptophyta; class Magnoliopsida; order Asterales; family Asteraceae; genus Rutidosis; species Rutidosis leptorrhynchoides. Next base: position 50,540 of record NW_027266394.1, on the reverse strand, counting down.
GCTTTGATTAATTTCTTGACAGAACTTGCGCCATACATACTCTTAGACGTTTCGATAAAAACTTGCTGATATACTTAACCAACGTAATGTCCATAATTGTTTGCCATGACTTTAAAAATTACACCGATAAGCCCTTCGAATATGGCCCGTGTATAGCTAGGACTTCGCAAAGACAATACTTTCTGTAAGCATCTCGATCCTGGCTCATCACTCATGGAAAGATTTATGGCGGTCATCGGGAAGCTCGGAATCGAAGAAGGAATGTGATTGGAATTAAATATTTGCTGACGGACAACAGGTTTATCTTCTGGGACGACTATAGAATCACAAGTCGAAATAGTAGAGTCGTCGTTGGTCAATCGAAGATTCCCAAAAGAAATTCCAAGATTTTGCATGGAATTAGGAACAAAAGAAGGAGTAGCTTTAGCGCCGTCTTTTGAAAAACTGCCATCGCCATTCTTAATCTGTCATCGGCAAATTGCAGACTCCCAAAACATAACACATATTTACGTTAGAACGAGAAGGAATTGAATCGTCCTTTGAAAAATCGCCATTGGTTTTCTTGACTACATCCCAGATTTTCAAAGGAAAGAGGAAGCTTGGTTTGGTTTGAGCAGTTGAGTTATCCATGGTTGCTAAAGAGTACAAGAAGTAGAGTACGAAAGAAGAAACAGAGAAGGAAAGATTATAAATTGTGTGGAGAACAAGAAGAGGGGATTCGAGTATTTATAGAATTGTTGGGTGCTTGAGCCGGTAAGGATTAGGAAAAAAAATAAAGAGGATTTTGAATCGGATTAGGAAATAGGAATTCTAAAACTGATTAGGATTATGCACAATATATATCATGGCATGTATGCCAAACCATAGGATTATAATGGTAAACATTAATCCGAGAGTATCTCGATTATAAATAATCTCTGAAGGCTTCATCGGAATCATATTTCATGTCATGACGGACAAATACGAAAACTTCTTTGTTTCCGAGAAAAGAACACTAACTATACAATTCTCATGATTTTAACGATGCGTCTAAGAGTATTTACGAAGCAATTTATATCAAAGAAACTCATCAAAGCGGTTTCACAATCAGAAATCTTACATCCTCGTGTTGATTGTAACGACATCTTCTGTGTTTTACGGACCTGTTAATGATGATTGATGAACACGAATTGTGATAAACTAAACTCAAAATTTAAGACGGGAGAAAAAGATGATGAGTGGAGTCGTCGAGAGTAAAAGGACTCTTTATATAAGTTGGAGAATAAGTTTAGTGGTTAAATCTAAATAATCATGACCATTGATTTGATCTTAAATCGTGCTCATCAAGATTACCTGGTAACACTTGCCGACTAAGGAAGCAAAATATACAAACACCTAAGACTAAAATAACTACTACCTCTGTCTCAAAATAGATGCAAATTTTTCAATGCAATTTGTATGTAAACATTTGCATCTATTTTGGGACGGAGGGAGTAAAAATACATTAGTCAATGTATACAAGGACTAAACAGTAAATTATGTGCAGGCAAGGGGTAGTAAAGTAAAAAAAATTACAGGTAACTTGTCCCAATTGAATGGGTTGTAGACATTTGATAAGCATAGATCATTTCAATTCCAGGATGCTCACATACTACTAAGGTCTAAATGCATACTACTATGGTCTAAATGCATGTCAGTACAAGTGGAAAATCAGGGAGAGAAAAAACATATGAGCATTTCTATGACGAACATAATCAGAAAGGAGTTCACAAGATTCAAAATTGAAAATAAAAAATCCTATAGAAGAACATATCCATGATACATCAAAACATAAAGCTCGTCGACGAATAATACTACATCGCATTACCATCAATTCTTTTTCTTATTTCCTCCGAAACTCCTCTGGTTGAAACCTCTCATGTCATTCGTGGTTTCAGCTGTGTTTTGTTTCTTCATTCCTTTCCTTCCACCAAACCCGAATTTGGAATTCTTGAATTCTCTGCTCTTTTTCCCCTTTCCCTTTCCCATCACTCTACTTCCTTTCCCTCCAGATCGATCGCCCGGAGCGACACCTTGCTTCAGCTTTTTAGACTTCCTAAATGAACCTTCATTGTCATCATCGAAAGGCAAGGGGACGTCGGCACCATCCTTTCCACCGGCGAACCCACTCTGCTGCCTTTGTTTCCTCCACTTTTTAACATTTTCAATCTCTTCCTTTTTCTGCTTAGTTCTTTGTTTATTTTTCTGTGCCTGGACCTCTTTAGCTAGTTTCTTCGACTCCCTTGCCTTCCTTCTTTCCTCAGCCTCTTCAATCTTTTTCTTCTCAGACAAAAGCCGGCCCTTCACCTTGACCATGTGAGCATCTGTCTTGACCATCTCTGCATAATAATCTGGAGGCCTCAGAAAAGGTAGGCCCATCGACTCGAGCTTCTCGAATGCCTCTCGTGTTCCTTCCAAAGCTTGTGTGTAGAAAGCAAGCTCTCTAGCCAAGTCATCGTTCACGTCAACCTCTTTTTCTTGATTGATGTCGATGGAAAGCTTGTGAATCCATCCCACGTTTTCAGGCCAGCTAATATCTTTCAGTTTCTCAAGGATCTCTTCTCTGTTGAAAATGGCAGTCTTTGATGGTTCAGATAACTTAATATCTTGTCCCTCTTCGTCTTCCTCCGATTCTGATTCCGACTCGAAATCATTGTCTTGAATAAGATCATCCATCTCATCATCTTTCATTAGATCCTCATGGTTTGACACTTGTTTACGTTTCACCATGCTATGGACCTAAAGAAACAGAAGAAAAAGCCATATCATAAGAATCAAATCAATGTTTTCGAGATATAGACCACACAAGCCACAAATAACTAGGGAAATGAAAAGATATCCATCCAAACTGTGAAACGAGTAAAATCTGGTTTCTTCTAGGTTATGAGAAATATAATAAAATGACGATTATGCATATGAGCCATAGCAGGTTACACTGACACTGATCGAAATAAAAACATCCATCCACACTGTGAAACAAGTAACACATTGCGGGAACATAAATAAGACAATAGCAATGGTAGTATCATCTACAACAATCGATTTGCATAACAAAACAACGATTCTCCACGACGAGCCATACAAGGTTAACTAACATGTACAAACCGTAAACACCTCAATTTCACCTAATTTATGTCCTCTCCACAAAATTGCTCAGAAATTTAAACAGGGTATTATTTCTTACGCTTAAGCAAACAGAAAACCAGAGAGAAGGAGGTTTGAATTTTGAACTGAGGAAAATCAAACTCCATTTTTTAGCTAATAACAAACCCGGACGATATCCTCAACGAAACGCAAAAGCATGGTTCAAAGCTCAAACCTGTAAGTACGCGGAGCAACTTCGTGCGGAAAGCAGCCGGGAGCGAGCGGAGGCGGTGAATTACGGTGGCTGCGAGCTGAGCAATCGAAAAGTGAGACTCGTTTTTTTAGGGTTTTGAAAGGGTTTAAAGAATCTACTTTTCTAATCGTGAATTTGTGATTGATTGTAAGTTGTAACGTCATACGGGCTCGTATGATTGAGCCGAATTAAATGTTGGGCTCAATTATATTCTGTTTGAGCTCAATTATATTCTGTTTGGGCTCACGTATTCTCTTTTTGTGACTCCAAAAGGCCTATTTCGCTTAGCGAACCGGAAAGTTTTAAGAGATGTGAATTGGTTTTTGAATCGAACCTGAATTCCGGTTCAATTTTCTTAGGCTCAAGACTTATAATTACCCCGATGAATCCTAAAAACCACATAAATGAAAACACAGCACCTTTAGACCACCACTGTGACTAGCTAACAAAATTAAATAAGTTAAAGCTAGATTTAATTTGATAAAATAAGTTCGAGTTCGAGTTAAAGCTAGAAATTGATTGTTTCATGAATTTTCAATACAATTCAAATGGAAAATATGATTGCACAACGGAAGAACTCAACAAGGAATTCCTTCAACATAATACACCAAGCAAATCGAACAATCTTCCTTCGTTGCTCCGACGTCATTGCTCCTATAAATTGTTGGGGGCAAAAGTTTCTCCAAAACCTGCTGTCTTAGGATTTGCCTTTCGACGACATCCAGTAGACGTTCGTCAGGAATTTCTCGCAACTCGTAATTGCTCATCCCTCTCAATCCAGTTTCAACGTCTCGTTCGCAACTATCAAGGAGACAAGGCCAACTTATACATTCGCTGATAATTTCCATGACTAGGGTAATTATGAAACAAAATGTTACGTATATGTGAGGAGATATTAAATTGTTCATAATTTGAATTTTAGTTTTTTGCAGATTGTGTTTTGATGGAGTTCTTCCATGGTTTTTATTGGGTATATTTTATAAATTAGAGTTTCTGATTTGAATTTTTGTTAAAAGTTTAAACAATTTTTACTGCTCTGCTTGTTTGAAACAGATAATTACTTGAGAGCTTAGAAGAAAACCGTTGAGGATGGTAGGAATTTGTTCAGAGTGTCCTAATTTTAGGCTTTAATATGTATAAGAAGAACTCGGGAATGGAAAGTTTGGTTTCCTATCTTAGATCATAACTTAGTTTGAATAACAAATTTGGATTAAACTGTGCCTCTAAAACAATATCAAAACTGAAATAAAAACTATCAAGTTTAATTCTTATTATATATATATACTGCGATACTTGATACTGTTTTTTATAGTTTTACTTTTATGTTTATGTCTAAGAACAAATCAAGCAATATGTATAGTATAACGTTGAGAATACTAGCTAGTAGGAACTTCTTGCAAATGTCATCATATAAGGCTTCAACTGATCTGTTTTGTTTAGATTTTGTAAACATTTTTATATAAGAATCTCCATTATAATTAGTACTCTCCCCGTATCAAAATAAAATAGATAGACTAGTTATTGATGATTAATCTAAAAAGTGAACTTTATTTTGGTAAATGATATTTTGAGTTTCACTTGCACATAAATTTTATTTTTATATGTAATCAGCAGGATTCGAACCTTCAGACTCTAAAAGTGAGGCGATCGTCTTAACCATTCGACCATATCGTCGTTAATTCTATGAGATATTGAATGATTAATATATACTTACTAATTATATCCCGCATGGAAAAGAATTATATGGTTAAACTGTTTATATACACTTATATTATACCATATAATTGCCGAGCCTAAGTAGTGAGGGTTTGTGATCAAACGGGGCATTAAACTGGTTTGATTGTGACCATCTTCCATAGATGGTTAGCTAAAATGAAATTTGAACATTAAGCTGCTTCATTGCAGCCATTCAGCCGATCCCACATACAACCAGTTTTGATGGATTAAACAGGGGCCTTTATATAGTTTCAAAGGTGCTAGTTTGATTTTTTGCCGTTAGGATGTGCTCAACAATGTAGTTTTCTTTACTTTTTTGTTCTGGAGATGGTATTCATTTCCTTTTTTCTTTTAATTTAATTTTCTCACTGCTAACATGAAAAACTAAAAGAGAATTAACAGGCGAAAACTAAAGAGAAGTGAAAGAAAAGTTTTGTATTTACATAACAAAATTTTCTTTAATTCAAAGACGTACATATTGCATTTACAACAACTCATACATCTTCAATGTTTCGAAATCCTTTGGGTGGTCAAGCCATTTGATGATCCATATTTTTAACAGTTGCATATGGCGATATTCCCCTGCGATTCCGGATAACGACAATTTGGCCTAATGTCACAATTCAGCTCTTGTACCTGACTCCTCCTAATCCACATCACACCTATTCCGACAAATCGGACAAGTGAGATTATTTTCCAACCATGAACAAATACAACCTGAATGAAAAATATGGTTACATTTGGGAAAAAGTCTACAAGATGCTCCATCCTGGAAATCTTCCAGGCAAATTGCACATTCATTATTAGAATCTGTTTCGTGCTCAACCTTTTTGTACTCGACATAAGGAAGAATCTCCTCTAACGCTCGGAGTCTTTGTTCTCGTCTATCCTCCATCAATTCCTGCAAGCTATTTTCCATTATTTCCATTATCCATGGATGTTCCGACAAATAATTCAAATCGGAAACGATAAAAGCTGCAGTAGCCTCTATTTCTTCCGATTCTAGATCATCGCCTTCTTGCGCTTGTAGGTGGATGCGGGCCATGCATCTATCCACTGTAGCGTCGACTAGCGCTAGGAAAACCAGAACGATTAGGCATACAAGAATCAGAGTTTCCGAGTTCTGTTGGCTAGAAGATTCGTCTGGAGCGTAATTAGGAATTTGAGGTGGAGAAGGAGAAAGCAAAGGTCTAGGAAATTTGATTGATTCTTGTGTGCCTGTGGGAAAAGCCATGGTTGATTGGAACACGAAACAAAAATTCTTATCAACCACGGCTTTCCTCCCTCAGGAATATTTTGATCAACCACTTTTTTTGCCCAGCTGCCTTACGACAATATTGAATATCTTGCTAGGTATATATATATATAAAAGAAACTAATTCAAACGTTGATATTAACTGCAAATAAAGCTTTTTCTAACTAATTAGGATGTTTTATTAGTTAAACAAACTAAGTTAATTAAATTCCTGACACTAACTGAAAACATAGATAGTTTAGGAATCAGGTACATGATAATTAACTGATGATTCACGTAGGAAATATTATGTCGGAGGATTATCGTCGTCATATATCAAACGAAAACCGGAAATAGAAAAAAATGATGTTTTTAGTTTTATGTTTGGAATCAAACCGTTGAGGTGAGCTATATAATAATAGTGCAAAGGAAATTGTGATGTCTAGCTAGTCTCCCCTCCATAAATAATTTGTTTAGGGTATAACTAAATGATATGGACGAATTGACAACCACAACATGATTAAGACATCTGCCTTCCACTTTTAGGTTGAAAATTCGAAAAAAAATATAAAGAGAAATTAAGGATTCAAATTTTCGAGAGAGCCAATAAATAACGATAAATCTAGAATTCAAATGATATGATGACCTAAAAATATGTATAGTATAAAATTAAATAGAATAAATTTAATTGTATAGAAATAGAATACAGTTAAAAAAAAAAAAACTGTATTCATTTTGAAGAATAAAATGAATGATTTTAAATTTTTGGTCGCAGCAAGAACTTTTCCATTTTTATATATAAAATCGGAATGTATATGTATAGCATAAAAAATCCTAGCAATAATAGCTAATCTGCATCAAGTAACTTAAAAAATATACAGTAATAATTTATACTATAATTGTTTCTTCCTTGTTTCTTTATAGAGAGCTGAACCTTATATATTACTAGAGGAAGATTCATCCGCTACAACAACATTAAACAGACGATAAATCATCTCCCCATTCTCTTCTTCAACGAGCGAGAAATTTTGCGAGCAATTATCAAGAACAAACTTAATAGAAACAAATATTACGAAAATTGGTCATGCTATGGTCTAATAGTTGAACATTTACTCATTCGAAAAGTTGTGGTTCGATTTTTAGGACGGACATTGATAATTTATGATTAAATTGTATGAGGATTATAAAAAAATATTACGAAAATTCGAAACCATCTGGGCTTTTACTCCAATGACAAACGAGAAATATTTGTTTGATATCTTCAAGTCATTGCATATGAAAAAAAAAAAAAAAAAATCAAATTAATTAAAGAATTGTTTTCGGTATGTACAACATTTCACTTATTAAGTTTTCTATATACAACAATTAATCACAATCAAGTTCTATATTTTTCTGAGCCCCCGTTCCAGAATAATTTTATTTCCCCATGATGAATCTTCTCAATTAGAAGATGCAACTCCCTTTTTTACTTGAATTACTTATATTCCGAGAACTGAAAAGCTATAATATTAGCTGAAACATTCTTAAGTGGTTCGGATGCCTCTCAACTTTGGCGAGTTCGGAGATGAATTTTACCGTCGATTCGATGAAATTTAACGACAAAGGTCGTCATAGATCAACACAACTTCTACAAAGTGGACAAGTCAGGTGAGTCTTCAGCCATTGATCAATACAATGCAAATGGAATATATGCTTGCATTCAGGAAAAATCCTACACGATTCATCATCCTGAAAATCCGCCAAGCAAATCACACAGGCACAATACGATTCGGATTCGTATTCGCAATATTCTTGCCTCGTATAGCTAACATGTGGTAGCATTTTATCCAAAGCCTGTTGTCTCATCTTTCTCCTTTCCTCTATAGCAACCATTACTCTATCCAATATCTCGATCACCCACGAACTATCCTCTTCTTCGGAATTTGAGGCTGCGGCCTGGTTGAAGGACCTTAACTCGATCTCATCGTTATTATTATTGTTGTTATTATGATTGCTGCCGCCACCGGTGATAATTCTAACATCGAGAAACCATGAACAAAACGCTCCGGCCACTGCATAGGCTAGAGAGAAGAGCATTGTGAGAAGTATGCAAAATAAAATGGAATTCGGAAGATAAAGATTAATCGTAAATTGCGCGATCGGAGAAGGACGAAGAAGAGGATGGGGAAAGATGTTGTTGTTCATGTTCAATTCTTCCATGGAAATATAATTCCTTGAAATGCAAAAGATGATCTTGATTGGATTAGTGATTAGCATGTTCATCGATAATGGAGATTATTAATAGGAGGAACATATTGGATTTAAGAAAAGTGATCAAGTTTATCTTGTTATTAAGTAGCTTTTTAGCTTCATCTACTTCTCTCCCATTGTACTGGTTTAGTTTTGGGAGAGGATTGATTGACATCAGTTTATGGTTAATTAGTTTTGTAATTGATTTAGGGTTAAACTAGCTAGAACAATTTTTTATTTTTTTTAATAAAATAAAATTGACAAGTTGGCATTATCTTTTGATTAATGTTGTCCTTAGATTTGAGCTTGAAAAAATAACAGCTACAAAAACTTTATCTCTAAATAAATCGACGCCGGAAAAATATAAAATCTGTGTACGGTGGCTCATAATTGAATATTTTACCACTTAGTTTATGTCTAAACCACCGGTGATTTCGTATGACTTTAATTCAATATGTGTGAATAATTTTTTAATTTGATTTGAGAAAATATTTATTTTTAATTTAGTAGTACAAAACACATGATTAACTTACATAATTTTGCAAATCGTACCCTCAACGTTTCATAATCAATTTTATCTTCCTAGATTATTTTTATAGTTTATATCCCTCCGCATGATATTAACATTTTTTTATCTGAAATTGTATTTTTTTAACAAGTTGTTATCTCACGAAAAATCGATAACAAAATTATTCCTATTTGTTAGGATTGTAAACAAAATTATTTTTTTGGTCAAAAAATGAACATGTGGCAGCCATGTCACTGCCAAATAAGAACCACCTCATCCAATAGTCACCAGAATGTGGATATTTTTTATGAAGGTTGAGGATGCTGACGTGTCATTTTTGTTTAGTTTATGTCTAGACCACCGGTGACTTCGTATGACTTTAATTCAATATGTGTGAATAATTTTTTAATTTGATTTGAGAAAATATTTATTTTTAATTTAGTAGTACAAAACACATGATTAACATACATAATTTTGCAAATTGTACCCTCAACGTTTCATAATCAATTTTATCTTCATAGATTATTTTTATAGTTTATATCCCTCCGCATGATATTAACATTTTTTCTATATGAAATTGTATTTTTTTAACAAGTTGTTATCTCGCGAAAAATCGATAACAAAATTATTCCTATTTGTTAGGATTACAAACAAAATTATTTTTTTGGTCAAAAAATGAACATGTGGCAGCCATATCATTGCCAAATAAGAACCACCTCATCCGATAGTCACCAGAATCTGGATATTTTTTATGAAGGTTGAGGATGCTGACGTGTCATTTTTGCTTAGTCATCGGATGAGGTGGTTCTTATATTTGACAATGACATGACTGTTACATGTGTATCTTTTGACGAAAAGAATGATTTTAATAAAATAAAATTGACAAGTTGGCATTATCTTTTGATTAATGTTGTCCTTAGATTTGAGCTTGAAAAAATAACAGCTACAAAAACTTTATCTCTAAATAAATCGACGCCGGAAAAATATAAAATCTGTGTACGGTGGCTCATAATTGAATATTTTACCACTTAGTTTATGTCTAAACCACCGGTGACTTCGTATGACTTTAATTCAATATGTGTGAATAATTTTTTAATTTGATTTGAGAAAATATTTATTTTTAATTTAGTAGTACAAAACACATGATTAACATACATAATTTTGCAAATCGTACCCTCAACGTTTCATAATCAATTTTATCTTCATAGATTATTTTTATAGTTTATATCCCTCCGCATGATATTAACATTTTTTTATCTGAAATTGTATTTTTTTAACAAGTTGTTATCTCGCGAAAAATCGATAACAAAATTATTCCTATTTGTTAGGATTGTAAATAAAATTATTTTTTTTGTCAAAAAATGAACATGTGGCAGCCATGTCATTGCCAAATAAGAACCACCTCATCCGATAGTCACCAGAATCTGAATATTTTTTATGAAGGTTGAGGATGCTGACGTGTCACTTTTGTTTAATTTATGTCTAGACCACCGGTGACTTCGTATGACTTTAATTCAATATGTGTGAATAATTTTTTAATTTGATTTGAGAAAATATTTATTTTTAATTTAGTAGTACAAAACACATGATTAACATACATAATTTTGCAAATTGTACCCTCAACGTTTCATAATCAATTTTATCTTCATAGATTATTTTTATAGTTTATATCCCTCCGCATGATATTAACATTTTTTCTATATGAAATTGTATTTTTTTAACAAGTTGTTATCTCGCGAAAAATCGATAACAAAATTATTCCTATTTGTTAGGATTACAAACAAAATTATTTTTTTCGTCAAAAAATGAACATGTGGCAGCCATATCATTGCCAAATAAGAACCACCTCATCCGATAGTCACCAGAATCTAGATATTTTTTATGAAGGTTGAGGATGCTGACGTGTCATTTTTGCTCAGTCATCGGATGAGGTGGTTCTTATATTTGACAATGACATGACTGTTAGATGTGTATTTTTTGACGAAAAGAATGATTTTATTAACAATCTTAACAGATATGTATGATTTTGGTAGCGATTTTTCGCGAGATTGCAAGTTGTTAAAAAAGTGTAATTCGAGGACAAATGTCAATACCCCATCCCTCCACGGTTTAAAACATCATCATGTTTCAGAAATTAGAAGTCATCCGTATATAGAGGGGTATAAATTATAAAAGAAGATAAACGATTACGTAGTACTAATATCGGATCTATAAGAAAAAATTAGTATTTAGTAGGGATTAAATAAGGTGGTAGTGAAACTTTGGGGGGCAAAAAAGGTACAATTTTAGGATGTATAAAATTACTGTAAATATTTACTAAGGCTTAGCATACCTGTAAAACTTTTGTCGCATGACATTCAAAAAAACTTAATTTACAATCTACAACCCTAATTTATCCGTCTCGCGCTCGAGCTCCAACAATGGAGTCGGAAGCAGAACCTCAAACACCGCAACGGCAGCCTCCGATCCTCTACGACACGCTTAGTTTTCACTCTTCCCCAGTGGCAACTCCGTCCTCACCAGTCGCCTCCGGTAGCTTAACTCAGTCCTCACCGCCATTAGATCGAAGCCCAGAGAAGACTTACAATGTCTTCCGTAATGAAATTTCTCTCTCTTTCTCGGCCCCCACACTGGAGGAGGATACAGACGCTCCTGATTTTCTGTCCCTCAATCTGATTGAAGAGGAAAAAGAGGAGGACGCCTCTCCGACGGTAACGGGTGATGGTCAGATACTGGAGCCAGCTACTCCAGTAACGCCGGTGGAGCTTCCAGAGCCGAGGTTGGAGACTGGGTCTTGGTTTCGGAGGTGTGGTAAGCTAAAGAAACCTCTTTTGAAGTTGCATGAAGGTAAGTGGGTTGTTATGGGATTGATTTATTGGTTTAAGCTGCAATCAAATTTGGATTTTGGTCTGTGCTTGTGTGTTTGTGGTTTTTTGAATGATAATAATGCTATGGTGTCTAAGGAACTTGAGAGCTACTGTCTTTGTTCCTCTGCTTAATGAAATTCTACTTACATTCAGAAGTTTGGTGCTGCAGAAATTATGGACTTTTGTGAATTTCTTTCTCCAACTCCTGAAGAAGAAGCTTCTCGGAATGCTGCAATTGATCGTGTCTTTGAGGTTATCAAATATATATGGCCAGATGCTAAGGTATGGATGGATCCACACTCCCTTCCCCTCGCTATATAACTTGGCAAAAAAAAAAAAAAAGCTTTACTTACCAGCCTTGCTTTTGTAGGTGGAAATTTTCGGATCATTTAGCACTGGGCTTTATCTTCCAACTAGTGATATTGATGTAAGTTCAATGTTCCTTATGGATACTTCGACTAATGTATTTTTTCCATATTGAACTTGAGATAATGGCAAACTTAGGATGGCTGGATGATGTAATTTTATAGGTCGTGATTCTGGAGTCTGGTCTGAAAACCCCAAAAGTTGGGTTAGTAGCGCTGTCTCGGGCTTTATCACAAAAATTCCTTGTTAAAAAGATGCAGGTGGGTTGGTCATTTACCACAGATTGATGATATAAGATGATTATAGCGAATTATGGACCTTTTCTATAATGATTGGATATATTTATCAGGTGATTGCAAATGCTCGTGTGCCAATTATTAAATTCATAGAAAAGAAGAGTGGTATTGCATTTGATATAAGGTTAGCCTATTTTACTTTCCGTAGAGTCAGGTTTTCGCATCAAGGACCCCGAGTAATTTCTGTGCTTCCTGTTTGTTTACCCAACTGACCATTTACATATTTAATTTTACATTAAAATTAGGACTCTGAATGAAGAAATGTGAATTAATGATGCTGAACGGGTATCCGACTTAAAGGGATTGATATACAAATGCTAAGAACTTTGTTTTATATGAACTTCTTGTTGTGGGATGTTCAAGTTTTCCATATTTTCCAGGAACTTGTGTTACCTTACGAAGTCGTCCATTAACGTGTTTAAGACGAGTCTATTAAGTAGACACATATGTCTACATTTGCATTGCAATATTGCATCATTCTCGATTGTTTTCCAGTGCCTTCTTCACTTTACATGGGATTGCAAACCTTTTTTTCCTCCTTTAATTCCATGAGTGACTTTTTTACTGACTTGACTATTTCTGGGATGACAGTTTTGATGTAGCTAATGGACCTAAAGCTGCTGAGTATATAAAGGTTTGTGACATTTAGTTCATCCACATTGTTTTGTTATTGGTTAAAAGTTTGTATCTTCTTCCATGTCAAACAACAGTACTGTATAGATCGGGACTTCTAATAACTTTTTGAAGGAAGGATACTGCGACAAACAAAATGGCTCCTTTTAATTTCCAAGAATTCTCGAGTTTAGTCTTTGGCTTGAAGTTTGGGAAATTTCTTTCTCAGTTGTCGTCTTTATCTCTTTTGGCAGGAAGCAATGACCAAGTGGCCTCCACTACGGCCACTATGTTTAATCTTGAAAGTGTTCTTACAGCAGAGAGAGCTAAACGAGGTTTTTATTTGTTTCACTCTTTTGTGATTTCGCATTATGTAACTTGAAATTTCTGGTGCTTGATCTTACTTTCAAATGGCCAGGTTTATTCTGGTGGCTTGGGTTCCTATGCCTTGCTCACCATGCTCATGGCAGTATTGCAGGCAAGCTCATTTTTTAATAGTCTATCGCCTTAAAATTGTTTACATTCCCATAACCTGTCTCTCACATTCCTCATCCTACTACTCACTGTTAACTCTTAAAATTTTAACTGATTATCTTGTTTTAATTGTCGCTGCAGAGTGTCTATGATAGCCAATCTTGCCTGGAGCATAACTGGGGATTCCTTTTGGTACGTGTTCTTTGCTCCAATGTTACTATTATGGAGATATTTGCTCTATCATATCATCTGGATGTTCTAGTTCCTAATGCTTTTAGTAGGATATGGGTTGCCGTTGTTGTATTTACAATGTGAGTAGCTAGCAAATAGAACAGATGTGATTATAGTGCCCCTGGACCTTCCACATTTAGCTGGTTTATTTATTGTTGGGCGGAAATGTTTTCATCAGAGATGCTGCTTATTTTTTGTCACCTCAATGGAGTTGGATACTTTCTTCGCTAACATACTACTTTGGGAATAGGTGCATTTCTTTGAATTCTACGCGTTCAAATTGAACACTGCTGAAGTTGGTATATCATGTAGAGGGCCCAATTTTTTTTCGAAGAGTAAAAGAGGGTATGCAGAATTTCGAAAAGATTAATAGACCTTTCTTGTTTGGAAAACACTTCTAGGTTTACCACTTTGTTTATTTATTTGTTTACTTTCCCTTTAGGTTTCTTAATAAAGGACGACCGTTTCTCATATCCATCGAAGATCCACAGGTTAGTCTCTCTCCTGATACTTTTAAAGGGACTGCTTGGTAATTGGTACTTGCCCTGGCTGATCAGTCTGCACTGTCTTTGATGTGTTTTTATTAATGTGTTTGTGATTGATGACGCAGACACCAGAGAATGACATTGGGAAAAATTCTTTTAACTATCTGAAGGTTCGTAAGTTGTTCAAGATTGAATTTCCCTGCCTTTCTTCTCAGGACTATATTTCAACCGTCAAAATGTTTTTTTTTTCCTGACTATCTTACGTCCTAATTTGCAGATTAGATCAGCCTTTGCCTCTGCCTTTGCATCATTGACTGATCGGAAGACTATCTTAAACCTAGGCCCCAACAAGAGCCTTCTCGGCACCATCATTAATCCAGATCCAGTCTTATTGGACCGAAAAGGAGGCTCTGACGGTAACATGACTTTTAGCAGCTTGCTGCCTGGTTCAGGGGAGCCAGTACAACATTTAAATGGCTGGGATGAGCAAGAGATTACATGCAATTGGCCGTTGGATCAGGAAGTGCCACTGCCACGTGGAGATGGCTCTGCTGGTGACTTTGAAGATGGTGCGGGCTCCTCTGGGAAGAAGCGGAAAGCAAAGTCTTCTAAGAAAAAACAGAAGTCGAATAAGAAGATTAAAGAAAACGGAGAAGAAGAGAAAGATACAAGTTCTAAGATTCGGAGTAGTACAAAGAAGAAACGCTGGAGACATCGTAACAATGATGCCATTGATGTTGGCCGGTTTGTGGCTGGTTCTCCTTACTAACCCTTACCGGAAAATTTTGACATTAGAAATTTAGTGACCTGGTGTTGTAATCAATAGCAGATCTTGAAGCTAAATCATTTGATTTTTGTTTCATGATATGATTATATATTTAAATTTAATTTTACATGCTGATGCTTACCTCCAACTTTTTTAAGACGATGCACGTGAATAAAATGAAACATTTACGCCAAAGTTGCAGATGGATCATTTCAATCATAGATTTTTATGTCATGAATTCCATGACTCCTTAGTTAAAGATACATGTATGACTCCTTAGTTAAAAAGTTTGATCTGGAAAGATCAGTCGGATCATTTACATCGTAAAGGTCGTAAGATCATGTAATTTATGGATCAAGATGACAGATCTTACGGATCTTATGTTCAAAAGATCTTCACTTAGAATCCGGATCGTTTGCAATGCAAAGATAGCAAGATTCGGATAGTAGATCTGGACAACCATAGATAATGATTTCTTGCATTTTTTGCTAAAATGTTAGGGATATACTCCCTCCGTCTCAATTACATGAGGTCTTTTTTTTTTTTGAACTTAAATTACATGAAGTATCATTTAATGAAATCTCATCAATTATTGAGGTCAAATTTAAAAATATGAATGAGCAACCTGTTAAATCAGAATTAAAAAAGATTAATTGACAACTATAGTATATTATAGTGTGATAATGACAAGATTAAACACGGACTTGTTCAAGTTTTTCCTTTGTAAGAATTCGAATGAGGAATTGTCATTAAATTTACTAATACGCCACTGATTCACAATCACAGTTTTTTCTTTTTTTTTAATTAGTGATCCAAAGACTTACTCCAACTAACAAAGTACGCATCAATTCATCAAAGCAATCTCATGTCATACTGTCCAGCTTCTTCATCTTCGTCTTCCTCCACCAAAGCATGGATCGTCCATGGCATTCTAGCAGGCGCAGCAGCTGTTGCCGTTGCTATTGGAGCTCGCTCGTATCGGGGTCGATCCAGGAAGTTTCGGAGCCGGGTCATTGGCATCATACCCGCTCGTTACGCTTCTTCTCGATTCGAAGGCAAGCCTCTCGTTAATATACTCGGAAAACCCATGATTCAGGTTCGATCTAATGCGTGGATTTCATTTAATGTTTGAATTCTATATCTGATTTGTTGAAGCTTTTGACTACTTCAATTCTTCAATGGATCACTCTAGTTTATGCAACCATGGATTACCGTGGTTTTTGACTTTTGTTGCTCTTTATTCCCCCTTCAATAAGTGCTCACTTGAAAGAGCCATGCTTTGACAAGAAACATGATTCGGATTCTAAAAAACATGAATGTAGTTTCGTGTAATTGTGTCATGAACATAGAGCTTATTGTGCCCTACAAAGAAGCTTCCTTTGCCTAATAGCTATGGTTGGTCTTATCCAGAGAACTTGGGAAAGGTCAAAGCTGGCCACCACCTTGGATCATGTAGGTATGTATGGCAGCTCAATAAAATGTGGTTTACGTTTTTTTGAATAAAAGTATGTCTATGTTGATAATCGCTGCGGTTATCGTTGACGATCATTCTGTTTAGCACAATGACTTCTCTTACAAATTTTTGTGATCCTACTCCTGACACTTCTTTCTTGTCTAGTTGTGGCGACTGATGACGAAAGGATTGCAAAATGCTGCGATGAATTCGGCGCTGCTGTAATAATGACTTCTGAATCATGTCGAAATGGTAAAACTTTCGAACTTCTGATTCTTCGTCTTCTTCTCTGCATATTATACTAAGAGTGCAGGGAAACAGGATTTGTTAGTTTTTACGTTCTTTTTAAACTTAACAGGTGCCGAAAGGTGCAGTGAAGCACTTGAGAAACTGGGGAAGGAGTATGACATTGTTGTCAATATTCAGGGGGATGAACCTCTTGTCGAACCCGAGATAATAGATGGCATTGTTATGGCACTGCAGGTGAAATCATTTTTCCATTTTGAATTTTTATATGAAGGAACTAGCTTCAATGGCCAGAGATTTCAATTTGGCTGATCCTCTCATAATGTTTATTTTGAACTAATTAACCATGTAAATGACATGCCTGTGAAATGCATTCTGCGTTTTTGTAATTTGATCCTTCTAGCTGAACTTTTACCGAGTTATAGTTTTTTAGATCACTTATTTCATTCTACGAGGTTATTATTGACATTTATTAGGTGTGTTGTAGGCTGCACCAGATGCTGTTTTTAGCACTGCTGTCACATCACTGAAACCTGAAGATGCATTTGACCCAAATCGAGTGAAATGTGTTGTGGATAACCGAGGTTATGCCATTTATTTTTCAAGGGGGCTTATTCCATTCAATAAGTAAGTGAGATTAAGTGTAATGTTCTTTTGTATGTGAAAATTGTAGTATATTGTGTTCCTTGGTTGGCTGTTTGGCTTAATCGTTAACCAACTCGATACAGGTCAGGGAAAGTCAATATGCAGTTTCCATATATGCTTCATCTCGGAATTCAGGTAATAATAGGACAAATGATGAAAGTTTTAAATGTCAAAGACAGGCCTTTTCTAGTAATACGCCATTCTTTGTGACTGTATTAATGTAGTTCAATGCAAATGCCTTTGCAGAGCTATGATGCAAAATTTCTGAAGATATATCCCCAGCTTGAACCCACTCCATTGCAACTTGAAGAGGATCTGGAACAGCTTAAAGTCCTCGAGAATGGATTCAAGATGAAGGTAGCTTCTTAGATCTGATTGTCCATTGTTGCCTTCATTATTTTTCAATTTCATGAGCGGATAGTAATTATAATTCTTTGATGCCTTGAAAAATTAGATTAGAAGAGTATTATGTTTGACACATATTGAATTATGCCCACTTCTTGAAGATTGCTTCCACATTTTCTCCAGGTTATAAAAGTGAACCATGAGGCTCATGGTGTTGACACTCCTGAAGACGTTGGAAAGATAGAATCTTTCATGCGTGAAAGGAACCTATCCTAGCTTGCAGGAAGTGAACTCAAGGTCTTAAAGTTGGAAGCTTTAATTTAGATTCAGAGCTATACATTTTGTAATAGATTCACAAAATGATTATTTACGATAGAAAACTATAATCTTGTGTTTTGGATGACACTTATTCTTCTTCTGGTTACACAAGATCACGGATCTTAGCTTTTCATTATACAGCATGTAGGGAAATTTGCAGAGTGTGCTGAAGTTTGTGTACTTTTGGCTTGTACTATGATGAAATTGATGTAAACATTTCAATCTATATTTTTTGTTTCTCCTGTTACATCTGTATGACGACTGCCACACTATTGTTCAAATTGATTGAAAACACAGAAGGAAAAAGAAAATGTTAAGGCCTTGGTTGCACTTCCACTGATATTTCAAGTGCTAAACTTGTCCTTTTCTCATAAAATCTAGGATATTACTTACAATAAGCAATATTGGTATAGTGCCACAACGACGATTCTGGAGAATGTGACTCGTGGCGATAAACCATTGCTTAATTGCCCAAACAGCACGAAACCTCACCGGAGATATATTTAATCAAATTGCAAAGCAAAACACTTTGATTAATAGCGAACACATTTCATTTCACCATCCGTTCAATAACTAAATTCCAACAGAAAACATCTCTCTCTGGCTCAGTAGATTTCCATTTCCTCGATCATCCGCTCCGATAGATGGCTACCGTTATCGAATCTTCTTCGCTCACAGTTTTCGCTACTCGCGCCTCCTCTCTTCCTCCCCCGTCTGCTCACCAGAGATTGATTAAGCTGCCGAAGTTCAGTGGATTGAAGATTAATCAAAGCTTGAAGACGATTCAGTCTTCGTTTAGAGATCAGAGAGCTATTCATAGCTCGTTCACGAGTCGCTGTGTCGTGGGAATCGTCTGCGAGGCGCAAGATACCGCTGTCGATGGTCAGTGAGGACTCTCTCTCTGTCTCTCCCTCGCGTGTGATTTAATTTACTTTCGTGTAAAATTTTGTTTATTTATGATGATAATTTTGAATTGATAATTGATTGATATCTATTTTTGAGAACCGAATCACGTATGTTTGTTAAGCTTCAACGAGACTTCAGTTGATGTTCAAATTTGATTACAATTTGAATTGATTGCAAAAATCTTTCAGATTAGATAGTTTGAGGATCGATCAATGATTTCTGGTGATAGACGCGTTAATTCCAGTACATGTATGAGACCTTAAAGAAATTGAGAGATTTAGATTCAATAGACTCGATTAGACTCATGCAACACACACTACCAAGTCTCGATAAATTTGTTGAAACTTGCGAATTTGTCAAATCCCAATTCTTATGGAACATATATTCCAACTGGCAAGTACTAAGTAGAAGTCTCGTGTCCATATTCTAATTGTTATGTCAATTTTGCTTTGCATCTTTCCTTTACTACCATCATAAGTCTTACTTGCATGTATGTTGTTTTCTGTTCTCTTTCTTTAGAGAATATGTCGATAGTATATTTGAAATCTTAGCTACTGGTGAAAAACTTATTCGACATTGTTGAAAATTGCAGTGCCGGCTATTGGTGATGCATCGTGGAATTCACTTGTTCTTGAATCTGAAACTCCTGTCTTGGTTGAATTCTGGGCGCCATGGTGCGGTCCGTGTCGAATGATCCACCCTGTAATAGATGAATTGGCAAGACAATACACTGGGAAGCTTAAATGCTACCGAGTCAACACTGATGATTCCCCAACAATTGCATCTCAATATGGAATCCGTAGCATCCCGACTGTCATAATTTTCAAGAATGGAGAGAAGAAAGATGCTATCATAGGTGCCGTTCCTAAATCAACTTTGACCTCTAGCATCGAGAAATTTTTGTAAGTTTGGAACTTTGTTTACTAAAAAATCTGTATTTGTCTATCTTAGTTATTACGGGTCTCTGAGTACAAATACAGTGCTCTTGCAATAAAACTCAACATCTGTGCAGTTGTATTTTCTGTTTCCTTAGATATAATATTAGCGAGCTAATGATGTATTACGTTACTTTCTCTACATTTCTCTTTTGAAGTTACTTTTATGTTTGTGGACTGAAACTTTATCATTGATACAGTCATGTGAATGCTGACTTTAGATAAGGTGAGTGAAAAACACATTGAAATGCTTTCAACGAGCTTGACGGGAGCAATTGAACTAAAATAATGGGGTATTTGTTATTTCGTGTTTGGAGCATGTTAAAATAATGGGGTATTTGTTATTTCGTATTTGGAGTATGTTCCCAAATCCTTGTTTGTTTATTTTGTTTTGTTATACTTTGGCAGTAGTCATTATTCTTTCATGTTCATAATTAAAGAAATTGGGTTTCATATTTCTTGTATTGTTGGAAATTTTCAACCATTTTGGGTGTATATGGATGCTGAAAAAAGATTGCCAGATAGGCAAAGCAGCGATCCTTGACAATTGACACGCGTTTGGCTGACTCGGTGCCGCGTCAGCTTCTCAACTATATTATCTGACGAGAAAATCTAGATAGAAACGAATAAAAAATGACTTCACTCTCTTTCCACTCACTTAAAAAGAATCCGAGGATAACTTTATTAATTTTAAAAAAATATATAAATTTTTATATATAATTAAAAAATTTATATTTATTTTGATACGAGGATTTATTAATTTAAAGTTTTAATCGGATATATGAGTAAATTAGTGGTTTGGATTCATATATGTTATTGTAGATTTGTAGTATAACTTTGTGAGTAATTGTTTTCCGTTTTGTTTGTCGCCTTGTTTCACCGACACGATGAGTAGCAATTACGAACCACGCTTTTGAGATCGTTTGAAGGTCATCTAGTCTTATTTAGCAATTGTTTTCAAATCATAATCATATTTGATAAATAGTTTAAATCATATCGACCTAAATTGAACTAATTTGTGAAGCTGATGAATAGTTAGGTAAGATTATTTTATAAATTTTAAATTCATTAGTCAAATTAAAGTAACACCGTCACGTTTCTCACGTTTTTTATTAATGCAAGTATACTACTATCTACTACTTATAATCAACATATACATAATTTAGATTAACACATGTGGGTGGTTCTTCTTCTTCCTCATTTGGTTTGCTTCCTCGCAAAGCTCAAAAAGTCAAAAGTAATAAAATAACTATTCTTTTCTTTTTTCTAGAGAATTACAACAAAATACTCCTATTTGTTAACTAAACAACTTCGTTTAAATCGTATTCCACGTACTTTATTAACTCTGTTATAAGCAACGGGCACAGTACTTTTGGGTACAGTAATCTTTTTTTGTGAACACGGAAGAGTCGGACCGGATTTTACGATGCCGGCCCGACTAATCATCGTAATTAGCAAGCAAAACCGGCATCGGGATTTCCGGTTTGAAGCAAGACCGGCATTAAGGTTACCGATCATGCGTGAAAATAAAAAAAAAACTTATTGCCGGTCCAGTTCAACAAGCCTACAACTCGGAATAAACCTTCAACAAGCCTACAACTCGGAATGCGTTCAACAAGCCTGCAACTTGGAATCCTACAACTTGGAACAGCTCAGAATATAAAAAAAATCCGAGTTGTAGTCTGAGCTGTTCCAAGTTGTAGGGTTCCAAGTTGCAGGCTTGTTGAACGCATTCCGAGTTGTAGGCTTGTTGAACTGGACCGGCAGCCTTATTGCCGGTCCAAAGTTTTTTTTTATTTTTTTTATTCACGCATGACCGGCAGCCTTAATGCCGGTTTTGCTTTAAACCGGCAACCCCAATGCCGGTTTTGTGTCCTTCGACCGGCAACAACAATGCCGGTTTGGATTAGTGATTAGATGAAAATTAATCAGTCCGACCGACAACCCGAAATCAGGTCGGACTAGATTTGTCCACCTTCCCAAAATTCGTTTCAATATATTCACATGTATTTTTAAAAAATTACATTTGTAATTTTCTCTATAAGCAACAAGTGCTAAATGAATATGGTATGAAAAAAATTGTATTTTAAGAATGATTCATTATTTGGACGAAGATCATACTTTAGCGTGTCCCTATGGTAAAAGAAAAACAAAAAATTGACCAATAGTGATTGAAATCGAGAGGTGGAACGTCGTCGGGAATATAAAAAAATATTCATATTTTCAATTTCAAATGTAAAAATAAATTCATTCAACTGAAATAAAATCAAACTAAATTGAAATAATCTGAAATGAATCGAGATACATATCAGATTGAAACTCTATCAGAATAAGATATTTTCTTTTCTTCTTTTTCGTACCAAATACTCCTTCCGTATATAAATTGAAGGCGTTTTCATTTTTTAAATTCGTTAAAAAATAAATATATCTAGTCTCATTATTATTTAAATACATTAAATTTATAATAAATGTAAAAAGTGAAAACGTCTTCCATTTATATACGGAAAGATATTTTATTTACTTAATAAAAAATATATATAAATCTGGAAGACTTTATCCATAGCTACCTAAAAAAAGAAGTTTATTTTAAGAAAGCGTTACATAAACACGTCACTAAATTCTTGTATAATATAAAATCTCCCGTCTCCCACAAATTGCTCTCACCCATCTGTTTCTGAATTCTCTCTCTCACTGGTTGATATTCTTCCTCATTGAAATTGGAGCTCACTTTTTTTCCCTTTCACAGAGTTGTATATTTCGAAGGTTCAGTTCTGATTCCGATTCACCTTCTTCCGTCTTATTAGAGGTATGCCGTCTCTTTCTCTCTCTCTCTCATTTTTTCTCTGTTATGACGCAAAGGCGATTGCTTTAAAAACCTCTCTGTTCTGGTTGCCGGTTGGTATTTTTTATGTATGAAATATGGAATCTTTTGTGTGTTTGGCTCGATACCCAGAAAACAATGTTGATGAATTCTTATGACGTTATCTGCTGCGGAATGATAGTTTTTTATTTTCCGATGCTCTCTGTTTGGTTGCTGGGAAAAATTTAGGTTATGGTATTTTATCATCTTAGCTCGATTGCTGCTAAACCATTCTAAGAGGCTTCAATAATTGAATGAAAGGGGTGGTTTTTCTTTTGTTATAACCAACAAATTGAGTTCTTATTTTGAAAGATAAAACCCTATTTCTGCAGATTTCAATTGCCTTGATGAAAAACTATCTGATATGAGATTTCCATGGACATTTTTTAGTTTTTGGTATGCATTGTAATCAAGTTATTGGTACTTTAATACCTGATTTAGAGCTTGATTCCGGAAATGGTTGCGTATTTTTGGATGAAGACTTTCTGTAGCAGAGAGAATATCAATGCCCCACTTGGTTATTTTGTTGTAACGTTACAATATTTTTTTTTCCTCTTTATCATTTAGTAGCTTGGATGAGGACACGCAGAGTTTTGTTCTTTTCTGCATTCTGTGGGTCGAGGAACCTTCACTTTTTCAGTTTAATTATTTCAAAATATATCTAGATAACACATTTATCTTTATCCTTTTGCATTATGGTCTCTTAAAGTTGAACCTTTATTCCATTCCTGTCGAGTATATGTTACGTTTGGTTAGATGAACGACTTTTATCATGAAAGACATGTTTAAGTGCTGTTGGGTGAAATTATGCCTTTAACTTGATCGTGCCTATGTACTATTTTTAAATAATTCTGTCTCGCTTTACCAATTCAAATTCAATTCTTGTGATTTTACCAGTGAATCTGCATACAATTCTTTCAGTGTTCTAATAAAGCTGTTTTTTATTGCAGAAAACATGGCTATTGAACAAAACTACTTCGAGTCTGAGGCATGCTTTGAGCTAGATGATGATTGTTCACTCAAACAGAAGTTCAGTCCCATATCAACCTCATCAAAAACTTTGGAAAGCGAGAAAGGCTCTTTTGACTGCAACATTTGTTTAGATTCAGCGTCCGATCCTGTCGTTTCCCTGTGTGGCCATCTATATTGCTGGCCTTGCATTTACAAGTGGCTATACAATGAAAGTCCCTCAACAAAAGAAAACAAGCAAAAGGGTCGACATTGCCCTGTTTGTAAAGCTAATCTCAATGATTCTTCATTTATTCCGCTCTACTGCCATGGTAAATCCGATTCTGATTCCGATTCCAAATCAGGTTCTATTGTACCTCGAAGACCACCACCTTCCAGGCTGAACACTTCAGCTAATTCGATGACCTCAGCTTTTCTCCCAAACCAGCAAAGACTTCCTCCATATATTTTCCAGTCACAGCCACATCAGCAATCATTCCCTCATGCTTATGGAGGAATGCATTCGTCGAATATCATGGGGACGACAATGGCAAGTCTCGTTAATCCGACAATCGGTATATTCAGGGAAATGTTCCTCACTAGAGTCGTAAGGACCTCGAACGAAGATTTGTTCACATATCCAACTGTTCAGCCTATCTTAACTGGTGTCAGTCCTAGGATGAGAAGGCATGAAATGCAGCTCGATAAATCACTTAATAGAGTATGGATCTTTCTGATGTGCTTTGTTATTCTTTGTCTTCTCACCTTCTGAATACAGACAATTTCGTCAGCTTGTATAGTTGTAAAGATTCGTACTCAGTTGACGATATATCGAAAGAAAATGATTCTGGATATACATATGCTGTTGATAGTTTTGCCGGACGGGAATGTGACTTTCTGGTTTTTGTTGTCATGTCATGTCATTTGAAGTGACATTAAACCATTATCTTTATGCTTTGTCAAGCTAAACCGAGTTTCTAGCCCAGTTTATTTATTACTCCCAACGTCTCAAAATACATCATGTTTTCATTAGATACATGTTCATTTGAGACATGTTCATTTGAGATGGAAGGTAGTAAGTTTCAATTATATTCTCAGCACCCATTTAAGTATGTTTCTTCCAGACTAAGTCGCGTCTAAATCGATAATTTTTTTATGAGTTAGCGACTAATTCTAACAGATTTCCTTCAAAATTATTTTGAGTAAGCCAAAGTTCCTTCTTAGCTGTCACGATTTTTTAAATTACAGAAGTTGTTCGAGAGAATCTTGAGTATATCATCAACATATGATCAGATAATGAAGATTGTATCAAGTCAACGATTTGAGCCAATTATTGAAATTATAATATCATTCTTGCGGACCACATTATATATTTCTTTTTCCGGTGCAGGCCGGCCTAAGAATATGATCGATACTCCATATCGGACATTAATAATATATTTATCATCAGTTTGGTTTCATTTAGCTTTCTTTTTGAGATAATAAACATAAACGTGGTGCATATTACATTTCGGATTTAATATAAGTTTTACACGATAAACACATCCGAGGAAGTGGAAATTTGCAGAAGCTTTAGACACAAGCCAGACTCTGGATGTATCGGAAGGATAGGTGGTAGTTCCCGTACTGTCGCACTTTATCAGTACCAAAGTTATAGAGTTTGTAGAAACAATTCTCCTTGAAATGATAGCATAAAGTTTGTCCTGGTGCAATCAGCAACATATACGAATCCTCCTCCCTTTCTTCGCGGAATATACTCAGTATTGGCAACTCACCTTTTATACCAAAGTCACGCTTATTATAGTCAATCTTAACGCGATACTTGAAAAACCAGCGACTGTAATCACTCTCCATCTCGTACACGGCTAAATCCCAAGAATCAATAGCAAAGCTCTCAACAATGTGCAAATGGCCACGAGATTCTCCGAAATACCTCCCTCTTCCGTCTTCTGATTCATAAGGTCTAGGAGGCATTGGCATTTCTCCAAAGCGCTCCGTGTAAACATCGAAACATAGACCTTTATCTTCCCATTCACTAATCCAGTTAATCCTGGCATTCCAAAATACGCCTTTGTTGAATAGGACATCACCGTTTGGTGCAGTCAAGGGATCGTTGACATCTCTCCATATACCCTTTTTTGATGAGTATATTTCTATCTTATACTGGTTTCGTGACAAATCATAATTCCTGACACAAATAACTTTGTATTCAGGCGATTTCGAAGGATCAAAGGCTAAATTCATGCTAACAACACTCGTTGAATCATCTTGCAAAGGAGGAAATACTGTATACTGCTTGGTCGTAGGATTGTAGACATAGTAGTTTATTTTACGGTTACCTGATAGAAAACTTCGACAAAGAAGTAGCCCATGACAAGACTCTAGGATTTTGATCGCATCATTAACAAAAGAGAGTGTTCTAAATGGGGGATGTTGAGAGGTCGCGGGGCTTAGATCGATAAAGTCATACGCAGAGTTTGCGTTTCCGCAATTTCTGCGAAAGAAAATGCCAGAGACAGAGTAAATGTCGGTTTTTATACGACGGGAGAAGTCTGGATTAGAAATGAGAGAGAGCCATTGTTTGGACACACATTTGAATTTGAGCAGTGATTTTATAGGGAGGAGGATTAGGATAAGGAGGAGAGGATCTTCATTTCGACCGATTGTTTCGGCCGAATTTGATGATTGAGAGGAGGTGGCAGTCAGATTTCGTCTGCTTCTTCTGGTTCTCTTCCCTGTAGAGGGCATGGTTGAAATGGAAGCTAATGCTATACGTTCCGTATTCAGGAAGTCACGCCTACTATAGAAAATGTTTTAGAAGATGAGAAAGCATTGATTTAGTTCAGCGCAATTGTTATTGATTGTAAAAATTTGTCCAATAGAAGAAGATTCCTAAGGAAGCAACTTTTTTTGCAGTTGATTCTCTTGTACGCTTCAGAACATTATATATAAATTGCTCGGTCCTCATATTGACCAGCCTCTCCTCTTTAAATAATACCTGGACACATTAGGACCAATTGCGAAACCTACATAAATGTAGTGCCAATTAGGAGAATATTTCAAACCTTCAGGAACAAATGTTATATTATCGATTCATCCCTTATAACATTTCCTTCAACCCTTGTTAAACCCTGAACAAAACCCAGAAGTACACACCGTCATACGAACACAAAGCAAAGCTCGTCATGTCAACAACGCAAGCCATGGCCAAAATCTTTGGATCACTACTTAGCAAATCAACATCTTGTTATCCAATTCTTATAAGAACATACTCCTCTGGTTCAGCGAGGATGCGAGCCAGGAAGAACAGTATTTTTGCCAAAATCAATCCTCTTGGTAACCCAGATACCAAGTTAGTCCCTGTGCTTGATCAATGGGTGAAGAAGGGAAAAGTGTCGGCCAAGCCGAGCTTCGGAGAATAGTTCGCGATCTTCGTGCTCGTAAGCGTTACACACATGCTCTCGAGGTTTGCATTTTTTCCTCCTTTTAGCTGGAATGAGTTTTGCTTCCTAAATTTTATTCTCTTGTGTAGTAAGGCAAAAAGGCAAAACTTTTTCCAAATTAGTCAAGTAAATGGTGGGTTTAATTCCAAATTAGGGTTTGATTGGTGGGCAATTTGGGTGTAATGATGTTTCGATTTTGTCCGCCCTGTCCTGTGCTTATTTCGATGTCCATCTGAGCTGAAAGTTTCCTGTTTGGGTCAGTGAGACTGGATACGCACTTAATTTGCTCATTATTTTAGTTTCTGGAAGGGAGATTTGGATATGCACATCTCATTTATCTGTTTACAATACAAACTGAGGATCCTTCCCGTGCTAGTACAGGTTTCTGAATGGGTGAGAAGCAAGAAACTCTTTGATGTTTCACAAGGAGCTCATGCTGTGGAGTTGGATTTGATTGGTCAAGTTCGTGGATGGAAATGTGCAGAGAGCTACTTCGATAGTCTTAGCGATGAAGATAAAGTCGACAAAACACATGGTGCTCTTTTAAAGAGTTATGTCAGAGAGGGCCTTGTCGACAAATCACTCGATCTGGTGCAGAAGATGAAAGACATTGGTTTAACTTTGAATTCTCTCAACTACAACAATCTCATGTGTCTCTAATCAAAAGCTGGTCAGCATCAGAAAATCCAAGACCTGCTTGTAGAGATGAAAGAGAATGGCATTTCCCCTGACAACATCACCTATAGAATTTGTATGAATTCTTATGTGGAACAATCTGATATTAAGGGCATGGAGAAATTTTTCCAAGAAATGCAGAGCCAGCCTCATATTTCCATGGACTGGCCTACTTACTCGATGGTAGCTAATATTTATATTAAACAAGGTTTGGAACATGAAGCACTCACCTACCTGAAGAAATGTGAAGAGATTGTTTGAAAAGACCCATTAGGCTACAATCATTTGATCTCACACTATGCGAGCCTTGGAAATAAAGATGAGATTATGAGGTTGTGGGGAGATCAGAAAGAGAAATGCAAAAAAAGGCAATTAAACTGTGATTATATAACCATGTTGGGTTCTTTAGTAAAGATCAGGGACCTTGAAGAATGTGAAAGAGTTCTCGAGGAGTGGGGGTCGTCTTGTGAGACCGAGTGCCGAATACTTTGCTTATCGGATACACTAAGGAGGGTCTGGTCGAGAAAGCGGAAGCAATGCTAAATCGTATGATAGAAAAAGGGAACATTGTTACCCCGAATAGTTGGTCAATCGTTTCAGCAGGATATCGAGACAAGCAGAACATGGAGATGGCTTTCAAGTGCTTAAAAAATGCCCTTTCTGTTGCTCTATCAGATGAGAATAAAGGTTGGAGGCTGAAGCCTGAGTTGGTGTCGAACATATTATACTGGCTTGCTGACAATGGAACCATGGAAGAAGTTAAGCATTTGTGATCACATTGAAGGCCAAGATGCTGGCTACTCGGGAGATGTATCGTGCTCTTGTGAAAACATATCTCAGAAGTGGGAAGGATATCAATAAGCTGATGGAAAATATGAAAACTGATCAAATAGACGAAAACGATATCAACAAAATTGTTGCCGACTGTGGCAAC
This sequence comes from Rutidosis leptorrhynchoides, assembly GCF_046630445.1. NCBI lineage: Eukaryota > Viridiplantae > Streptophyta > Magnoliopsida > Asterales > Asteraceae > Rutidosis > Rutidosis leptorrhynchoides. The sequence continues at coordinate 21,693 of NW_027266394.1, read as the reverse complement.
AGCCTGAAAGCCGAGTGATTTTGATGATGGCATGGCTATTCACAATATGTAACAAGTTGATTGAATTTTCAAAGGAACAAATTTGTCCATTTTTGGTTTATTCATCAAAATCAAATGATAATTATTACTAGCATTTTTAATCTGAACCACATATATTATTAGGGACCCAAATTCATTTTCATTGTACTTGCTTGTTTTAACAATATGTAACAAAGTTGTGACTTGATGGTTGAGACATTCACTCATCGATAAGGACGTGACTTCGATTCTTGGGCAGCGAATGTTGGGTTGGGCGGGTAGTTTGTTTGGCTATTCTCACTAGTTGAGTGATTTCATGTGGCCATTCTCAAATGACAAGAGTTTGTCCATATTTGATCTGATGGGCCCAATTTGGACCATGAGCCCAAATTCATTTTCCATTTACCTTGCTTGTTTTTTCCCGGGAACCAAACACCTCGTTAGCAATCTCACTAGAGAAAGAAAGTGCTGATAAATCGCTATAGCTCAGCTCACTAATTACCGCCACCATTCTGTTCTCTGGTCGAAACTAAATCAAGCATGGGCAGAGATCGAGAGCGAGACGGATCTCTTTCCCTCTCTGAAAAATCGGAGAAGAGGCGCGACAAATCACGAGAAGTTTCGGATTCAGAAGAACCTTCTTCGAAGCACAAGAGAAAATCACGGAAACATCACCATAGCCGAAGCAGAAGTCGGAGCCATGATGAAGAAAGCGATTCCGGGTCGGATTCTGAATCGGAGTATACCTCATCCGAGTCAGAGTCGATGAGCGATAGTGAAGAAGAGGAGAAGAGAAGGAGGCGTAGACGGAGGAGAGAGAAAGAGAAAGAAAGGGAGGAGAGAGAGAGAGGAGGAAAAGGAAAGAGAAGAAGAGAAGGCGAGAGGAAGAGAGAGAAAAGGAGAAAAGGAAGAAGAAGAAGATGAAGGAGAAGAAGAAAAAGGAAAAAATGGAGAAAGGTAAAAAAGGGGCAGTCACTGATTCATGGGGCCAATATGGGATCATTAGAGAGACTGATATTTGGTAAGAAAAAGCAAAAATTTTTCTATAATCAATCATGTTTTAGCTACTAATCTGTGGTGTGTACTAGAATTCTATAGATATGAATTGAAATTGCTTGCTTTGTTGCGTGCTGAATGAATGCAAGGATAGGAATAATCAAATTTATCGATAGGTTAGACAGTTTCACTACGGAGAAGTAATTCTGTTTAATATGCTTTACTCAATGGTGGTTGTGCTTACATGGGCAAGTTCATATCATGTGTTTCATATCAAAAAGTCAAAATTTATGGTTAAGATTTGAATATCACAAGACAGGACTTTGAGCCTAAGTATGGAAACTTTTTCTCTATTTTCTTTTTGATTCATTGAAGACTGCTCCATCACCAACTGATAGAATGTGTTTTATAGGAATAAACGGCCCGAGTTCACTGCATGGTTAGCTGAAGTAAAACAGGTATTTTGTTTTTTACTCTTTTATGGGTTAATGTATGTGCAATGTTTAGAGTATGGAGCTCCCACTCCTCTAGTTTGTTTAAATCCATATATATTCCTGATCGTGTCTCAAACAATGATTAAGTTGGATATTTCTTTTGTCATTTTTGTACAGGTCAACTTGGAAAGCCTTCCTAATTGGGAGGAGAAGCAAATGTTTAAAGAGTAAGCTCATACCTTATTGGATGCATTAGTGATGCTTTCTGTTTAGTTGGAAATGTATTAGATTCGCTTCATCTTACATCTGGTTGTTTTTTACAGTTTTATGGAGGACCACAACACAGCTACTTTTCCTTCGAAAAAGTAAGGCTCTATGCAAATAGTTCTTATTATGTTTTGATCTCAATCCTTTTATAAGTTCGCTCTTTGGTTTTTGTTCCTCCCTTTTTTCTTTGAATAAAAACTGCCAAAGGAACAAAATTGGGTTCCATGCTTTTGTCTCCGACTCACTGTCGAAGATACAGTCCAATCACTGTATTTATGAGTTAATTGTTTGTTGTTGTTGCAGGTACTATAACCTTGACGCGTATTACCGGCGTCAATATGAGAAGGAACTGAAAGACCTGACAAAGGGTAGCAAAAGGGCTGTAGAAACTGAACGAACTGTATTCAATGATGAGGAACAGCGTCGGTATGTAATTCAGCATTGTGGAAGTTCAAATTTGTCAACATTCTTTGATGTTTGGTTTGGATATTACATGCTTTTATCCATATCACTAGGATCTGAGTTTAGTCTTTTCGTCATGTGAATTGTGTTTGGTATATGTTCTGATGCGTACCCCAGCAACAATCCAAATTTTCATTTTGCTAAAATTTTATTTCACTCTCTCAGGCTGGAGCTGATGAAAGAACGTGAAAAGCAAAAGGAAGAACAAGTGGAAGCTCTAAAACGCTCTATGCAGGGTGGAATGGTCTGGTTTCTGACTCTCCGCTTTTTTCGTAATTAAAAAAAATTGAATTTCATCCTAAATCCATCAGTTGTCACTTGCTCATCAGTCTCAATTTTCTGGACTTAACAGGCACAAGCGATGAAAGAGCAAGCTCTTCTCAGGGAGGAGATGGCGCTTCAATATAAGCTAGGCAATCATGAGGTAAGATGAATATTCTTGTTCTGTTATCACTATAAGTTCTTTAATTTTTTTTTAAATCCATGTCACATTGCAATTATTTGTATATGTAGGCAGCAGCAGCAATCCAGAGAAAGCTGGACCCAGATGTTGCTATGTAAGATGGGAGGTTCCCTTGCCGACACGAAATTTCTGGGTATTCATTCACCTGGAATTGAAATAGTGCTGTTCTTGCCAAAGGCGACCCCCTATGAAGCTAAACCTTATTTCTGCGTTTTATTGCTGTTGGAAAATAGCTAGAACTATGTTGGTGTAACTGTTACCCAAGTCAGTATCCCTTACCATTAGATTCTGATTTTCAATGGCTTTGTAATCGCCTACTCGGGTTTCTTTTTGTAGTAGAATATGAGTAGATATGACAGTTCAAAATCTTGGAAACTACTTTTCTAGACAGTTTACTGTTTTTTTTTTTTATATATAAAAAGGATGGACGACAGAGTTGTCGCCAAAATGCATTGCGTTCCAATTCATTTTTCCTGTGCAGCAGTATTTTGTTGTCCTTGCATCAGGTTATGACTTTTAAAATGATTTGCAGTCGTAGTCGAAACAGGATTGAATTGGTTTGAAGCTGTAGGAAAATCGGTTCAATGAAGTGTAAATGAATTTGGAATTGAATGACTTTAAATCGTTTCGATTTGATTATAGAATACACAAAATAGAGTCGGCCAGATTGATTTTTCTCATATCTCTTACTTGTAGACTTTTGGTCAGGATGCCTAGTGTCCTGCAACTTGTCCACTTGAATTATTGAGAAAAATTTGGCCCTGTCTTGCAACTTGTCCACTTGAATTATAGAGAAAAATTTGGCCCTGTCAATTCATTTATGCGACAATTCATCAACGCATGACCAAAAAATTCCACAATCTTGTGGAAAATGTTTGCCAGCATTCAACGAGTCAGTAATGAATCAACTCTAGAGCTAGCATTCGATCCCTATAAAAACCATCCCAAATCAACAACAATTTCATTCATCAATATCTAAAGCATTGCAACTATGCATATCTCTAATCCTTTCCCATCATTTTGCTGCTTTCTCTTTCTGGTTGCGTTGTTCTTAATTACTTGCAGTAATGCAGCCACTTTCGAGGTAGTTAACAATTGCCCTTTCACTGTTTGGGCAGCAGCCAAACCCGGTGGTGGTTCCCGGCCTAGACAGGGGCCAACGTTGGACCATTAATGTCGCTCCGGGCACTAGTGCAGCACGGATTTGGGCGAGGACCAACTGTCACTTTGATGGGTCAGGTCGAGGCCATTGCGAGACAGGGGACTGCGGTGGGGTCCTACAGTGCCAGGGCTACGGTGTGCATCCTAACACCCTGGCGGAATACACGCTGAACGGGTTTAACAACTTGGACTTTTTCGACATTTCGCTTATCGAGGGTTCAACGTCGGTATGGATTTTAGCCCGACATCCGGGGGATGTAGGGGAATTAGATGCAGTGCTGATATAATTGGGAAGTGTCCCGGGTGAGCTTAAAACTCAAGGAGGATGTAACAATCCTTGCTCGGCTTTTGGAAGGTGTGACCCGAGCGATCAGACCAGGTTCTTTAAGAACAACTGTCCTGATGCTTATAGTTATCCTAAAGATGATCAAACTAGCACTTTTACTTGCCCTGGAGGAACCAACTACAAGGTCGTGTTTTGCCCTTGAGCGCTCATGCGATCCGAGTTCATAAATTAATACTTAACGTAAATATGAACTGTCAGAGTCTCAAACTGCTATAAGTTTTAAGTAGCTTTTAGGAGAGTTGATGACTTGTGACTTTAAAATAAAAGTCTAATGCAGCAGTATGGAAGTATCCTTCCATTTAAATGTGTGGTTGCCCGGGCCCAGGCCTACCGGTGGATCGGATAAAGTCTTTCGTTTCTTTTTTTGAGTCTTGTTTATTTTCTTTTGTTTAAGAGAGGTGGGAATAAAAGAGCTCATTTGGCTAAATTGAACACTTCTATCTCTTAGTTCTACATGTTTTTCTTTGCAAAAAATATATATTATAGTGCAGTTGAACTTGTCTATTTGAACGCTATAAATAAATTAAATGATCTATGGGTTTTCCCTATTTAAAAAAAAAATTTGTGGTTGTTGCTTTTTTCCTTAGTGAGGTACTCGTTCTCTTGAAGTTGATAATACATTATGTATCTGTTGGAAATATTATGCTAATAGCGATAATAAAAACACAATAGAAGAGGTTTATTTTAAATATATTTTGTTGAAATTTTATTGATCACAAGAATAATAATGATTGAATCGACAAGTACATATTAATTTGACAGAAATTAAATCAATATAAACATACATATGAACACATGAGTAAATCGAATTAAACAATAAACAAACATGCATATAGTAAATCGAATATAAGAAGTTTTAAGGGAAGAGAGATGCAAACTTTCGGAGGCACGATTGGATCGCTTTCCTTAAAGCGTAATACGCCTCGTACTGTGTTTCGGTTTGACGGTGTAGAGCTTCCCATGATACAACTGAATGAACGACGATAACCAGCACAAGATTTAATCGTAGTTCAGACGAAACTTACAATATCTAAACTCTCCAGACTCTATGTAGACACGACACAGAATGGATGCAGCGACTTACTGATATAAAACCCTAATCGGTTCTCTGACTTGGGGTGCAAACAAAGAAAAACACTCATAGATAAGTATAAATCAATATTTATCTTATCAAATAATCACTAGCCTTGCACATGTAAAAAATCCAATCACATGTGAGACGAACAATTCTAATCGGTTCGAATGAGTCGAATCGGACAGTCTTAGCATGCCTGGCCGAATTTATGGCTGGACCCAAATGGGTCGGAGCCCAAACATGTCCGAAATGGGTCAAACCATAAGCCAAGTGGACCTGGGTCCATACCCAAGTCAACCCGAATTGGGCCGAGGCCCAAAACTCACTCTAGCGGCCTATGTGCGCATATGGACACTTATAGACTTCATCTACACATGCAAGTCAAGTGAAGTATTGAGAATCCATATATAAGCACAACTATTGTTGTGTAAACGAGCAATGTGAGATAAAAAATAAAGTTTCTATTATCCTAACAAAATGCTCAAAACTTCTCAACATAATTTCGCATTCACCATGGACCAAATTGGTCATATGAATATTCAATCTTCATCTACAAATGAAGAGCTATGCGTGAATACCTAGTTCCGAAATATTCGGACACTAGAACCCATCGAGAAATCCAGTCAAGCTACATTTGACCGGACTAATATTATCAATTTGTCCAACATTTCTCTACATGAATGGACATTAACATATGACTTTATATGCAGACTCACTTTTGGGGAGTTTAACGAATGAATATCACATCGGCGCTCGATAGCTGTTAATTTTGAATCAGTCCTAGCGGAATGCCATAGGATATACTCGCGGATTAGTGAACGCGATGTCTTGAACTATTCTGCTTTTTGTGTATACCAAGACAATGACACCCACATGATATCCACTCTAATATCATTATAGTTTTTGTTGTTGTTCTTTAGGCCCTGAACAACCTGGTACCTTCAGGAAGATTCTTGGAACAATACGATCCATATATTTTCCTCAAAGCGGCCAACACTTACTATAGTGATGTCTCTTGATTTAAGCTAAACTTAAAAAGTACCATGTATTTCAACTCTCGAGTAGCAAGAATTATTAAGAAGTTCTAAAACTTCAGCCTCATTATGCAGGTAGCACTGTTGTTCGACAAAAGAATGAGGAAGGAGTCGAGACCCTACAGTGCTCGGATAGAATCCCGCTTAACTTCGATTTTCTCATTGAACCACGTTTCAGGGATCTCATGTCTGCATTGGTTGAGTTTACTATTGAATGATATTAGGATAAAGGCCTCAAACCCATTCTTTCAGTCGAACACACACTTTATCTCTAACCATAATTAGTAGATCTACATTCTTTATCTTTTGACACTAAATGTCAATAAGACAATTATTAAAGAAGTGCAATTTTCCACGGAAGAGTCTATACTTAGACTTTTCGTGTTATTCTTTGACACAAATTCCTTTACAAGAAATATCCTCTATAAACTCAAGAAAACACCTAAGTGTTTCCCACTTATGCACGCAAACAATCTAGAGGATTCGTTTGTCCTTACTGCCTTAGATTTATCCAATCAAGGATCTAAAGTCTATCTTTATCATAAACATGGCACTCATTCGGTACCTCGAGACTTATGACAAAATGCAGTAGTTTGCATGCATTGATTTGACTCAACACTTAGTGAATTTTATCAAATTCTCCAAGTCTATGGAACGTCCTTCTTCAAGACTTTCATATATTCAGAAAAATATATTCTTAGTATCTCGCAAGATATGACCGGTCATTTAGACGTTCTAATGATTATATCACTCAAAAATATATCTGGCTAGCTAGCATATATGCTTTAATCCATATTTTACCGAATCACTTGATAATTTGATAATATAACTTAGTGTGGTTCCAATCAAGCATTTTATTTATCATTCGAATGACATTATTTCATAGTAAGTATAGCTTTCTACAGGCTCCGGTAAGTCTTTCATGTCATTGATCAAAGTAGATTGAAATCCCCCACATATTTTTCATTATAGATCATATAAGTTGTCTCTATGCCATAGCCATATTATCCACTACAATTATAGTAACTATAGCAGTCGCTTCCGCAGAAGTTATGTCTGTGACATCCCTAGATCCAACATTGCTCTATTCCATGTCCATGTGATCAATGGATTATGATTAATGACACTTCAATGTTATTAACTTCTAATTGAAGTTTTAACTTCCAATTTTATGAACCTATTGTCTTCTTCTATTTTAAAGAAGCATAGTTCGAGTTTTTCTCGCAAGGAAAACTATCCAATTGAAGGCTCTTCAATTTTATGGTTAAAAAAAACTACATCCTTACAACTATATTTATAAGAAGAAGTTGTCTTACCCCAATCTTTTCATATTTTAGAATTCTTTCTATCATTAGATATTTTTCATACCACATAAAAAGGATCTCTAAAATGCATTGGCTTAGATAAAAATCATGTTGAATTTTTGGACTTTTCAGAATATCCAAACAATATCGATAAAAAAAACCTTCCTAATAAACTTGTTGTCACCTTTCAACTCGATTGAAATAACATTTGGTGTTCCATCAAATTTACTTTTAAGGTAAGGTCACAACAGAGTTCCAATATATTTCCTTAACGAAATATTAATTAGAATTCTTTCCTATAAAAACAAATTTTATTTCAATTTTTACAGTATTATAAGAGTTATTCATTCAAGAAAATATAGTATCACTACTACACTTTACTTGAAATACATGTGCAATTTTACAAGAAATTCTCAATAGAATTCTCTTGTCATGATTCTAGTGGAATCAATTAAGCACAAGCATATAAATATTTAATTATGTTATGAGCTTTACAACTCTTAACCTTTTAAAATTTATTTATATTTTCACATGTAAATAATTAATAATTACCCTTACTTTCTTGCAAGGCAAGTAATATGTTTCTTTCGAAACAAGCCACAAGTATGGAATTAAGCGTTCTTCGACTATCAACTATATTTTTAATAAATATAAATATGAGCGACATATCTAGTTGACTTAGATATATAGAAGTAATGATTTATATTTTGACTATATTCTAGAAAATCTTCAGATTTATTTAGAGAAAGTTGTCGTTATTATATAACTCAAGAAATTCTTTTTGAATTTCAGTAGGTAAGAATATACATATATATATTCTCCATTTTATGCAAACTATAGTCTATTTAAGATTTAGTTTCCAACCCCCACAATTCGAAGCTAAACTCCCTAATTATAAAGTTAAATGATATTCATCAATTAATTTATATTGTAGATTAGAGATTTATTTATATTAATCTTAAAGTCAAAGATCGTTCAATAATGAACCGGTCTACTTTACAAATTAATACAAAATATCCGATAATCCATTTAGAATGATTATCATCTCTAATTGACCATATCTCTAGTTTTTAGTATCATAAGTCTATGATTTCACCTTCAACATGTATTCTTTAAAGTATCATCTTTGATATCAAGAATTTGTACATAAGTACAATCTCTATATAAGAAAGTATAAATCGCTTTCTTTCGTTCATTTCTATTAAATATTTATAAGCCTCGGCTTTAATATTTATTAACATAGAGTTCCCTAATTATTTTCTTTAGAAAATAATTCGCCATTACTTATAAATATTAATATTTTCATATTAGATATGTTTATAAGTACATTAGACGATTATTATAAACCGTTTGACTTACATTTTTTCTGCTCACAGAGAGTATGTCATAAGAACTTTGATTTTAAAACAAGACACTTAAACTTTTAAGTTCATGTATTAATAAAAAATTCTACATTCTAATATTATACCAAATATTAGAAATTAATAAGTAGTACTTATTTTCCCTTTGTCGATTAATCCGCAGATATATCGGTCATGAGCACAAAGCTCTTTATGTATCTTCGCAAAACATACATATCGAAATATATCCATATTTGTTCCACGCACGGAGATAAATTATTTGAACCATATCCAGTTCAAGTACAATTGACAATCTCACGTTTGACTACAAATCGATCCCAATCCGATCCAACGATAATTAATAAAATTATCTCAAACATACTTTCTGTATCAAAGTATCACTTTTATAATTCTGAGGACTAATCCGTCAGAATATTGAACCGGTGGGCTGTTTGGTATGTTTATCTTCACAGAGGATCAAACTGGCCAAAACAGAAAGTCAGAGACTAAAAAAACAAATCGCTAAAAGTTGGAGGGCTGATTGGACAGCCAAGGACTTACACGACCACTGTGTAAACCCGAGGACCAGACTGTCAGAACTGTGAAAGTTCAAGTCTGATCGTCTCTGAATGGATTAAACTGTCCATAGCGAAAGTCCAGGGACCAAACTGTCAACACGCATAAACTTTGTGCAGCGAGGATTGAGAAGACCAGAATGCGATTTTGAGGACCTAACTGTCACACAACTCTAACAAAAAGATTAAACACAAAAATATAACATCTTCTACCTCCACGTTACTGTTCATCGGGAAAACACATAAAATCTTCAAAAAATTTAAGCAATAACATATAAATAGAATATATCAATATTTAATTATTGACTATATTGATCAAATGAGACAAGTTTACACACAACGTGATTGTGAGCAAACCAAATAATCTGATGGCATGATAAATATTAATTAAAGATCATCCTTAATTAACAAGGATGTTCCTATCATAAACTCCATCTTTGCAAAGTCAAGAATTTAATTTCCCACAGAGAATCCCAATTAATTAGAAGACTTAATCTTAATGACCAAGAAACACAATCATTAATTAATAAGGTATTGGCAGCAAGAAGTCAAATTTGACAAAGACTCAAAATTCTTTCCATATCACATTTAAGCATTAATTAACCTTACCAAAACATGTGCATAAATAATCGACTTCCCAAATTAATCAACAGTCAATAAAATCATGTATTAATTGACAATTAGTTAACAAAGTCAAATGAACAACGAAATAGGAAAAACAAACCTACGGCACACCGCACATGGTTCTATGTAATAGGTATGAACATTCAGGAAACCACTTTACATCATTCGACATGTAAAGATGGATTTGCACATACCTCGATTACTAATCATCGACCCGTAATTAAATCTTACCAAGGACACGCGATACACAAACGCCAAAACCAATATTTGGTTCACATGGCACTATAGAGTCATATGTAATTTTGGAAGAAGCAGCGGCAAAAACGTTGCAACGGAAGCGTCAGCAATTATATATGAATGCAAGAGTCCGATTCGAAGCATACTAGCTTCGAACAATGATTATTCGGATCAATAGAAAATAACAACTTAATAAACCATTAGAAATTTCAAGACAAATAATCATAAATTAAATCTATGAAGAACATATAAACATAAATTCAGAAAAATATATATGATTATATGTCAATTCGATTTTCTCGAGGAATGCATGAACATGTGACAATTCGACCATGATGCATGAATATATGATAAATTCAATTTTCAGCAAAATAATCAAAATAAACGATATTACGCTTTAAGATTGTTGGAAATATTATGCGAATAGCGATAATAAAAATACAATAGAGGAGATTTATTCTGAATATACTCTGTTGAAATTTTATTGATTACAAGAATAATAATGATTGAATCGACAAGCACATATTAATTTTACAGAAATTAAATCAATATGAACATACATATGAACACATGAGTAAATCGAATTAAACAATAAACAAACATGCATATAGTAAATCGAATATAAGAAGTTTTAAGGGAAGATAGATGCAAACTTTCGGAGGCACGATTGGATCGCTTTCCTTAAAGCGTAATACGTCCCGTACTGTGCTTCAGTTGGTTTGACGACGTAGAGCTTCCCAGGATACAACCGAACGAACGACAATAACCAGCACAAGATTTAATCGTAGTTCAGGCGAAACTTACAATATCTAAACTCTCCAAACTCTATGTAGACACGACACAGACATAATGGATGCAGCGGCTTACTGATATAAAACCCTAATTTTTGGTGTAGCAAATTATGAAGAGTTTGTCCAGTATTTATATCCAAAAGGGTAGAAGGATATTCCTAAAAAATTATCTGACTTGGAATGCATACAAAGAAAAGCAATCATAGATAAATATAAATCAATATTTATCTTATCAGATAATCACTAGGCTTACATGTGAGACGGACAATTCTAATCGGTTCGAACGAGTCGAATCGGACAGTCTTGGCATGCCTTGCCGAAATTATGGCTGGGCCCAAATGGCTCGGAGCCCAGACATGTCCGAAATGGGTCAAAAACGTAAGCCAAGTCGACTTAGGTCAATACCAAAGTCAACCCGAATTGGCCGATGCCCAAAACCCGCTCTAGTGGCCTATGTGCGCGTATGAACACTTGTAGACTTCATCTATACATGCAAGTCAAGTGAACCATTATATTGAGGATCCATACATAAGCACAACTATTATTGTCAACTATTATTGTGTAAAAAAGCAATGTGAGATAGTAAACAAAGTGTTTATTATCCTAACAAAATGTTCCAACTTCTCAACATAATTTTTCATTCATTATGGACCAAATTGATCATATGAATATTCAATCTTCATCTACAAATGAAGAGCTACACGTCATTACCTAGTTCCGAAACATTCGGACATTAAAACCCATCGAGAAATCCAGTCAAGCTACATTTGACCGGGACTAATATTATTAATTTGTCCACCAATATCTTTATGCATACACCTCAATATTAGCAACCAAATAGAATGCGGCATGGATAAAATGGAATTAAAGATGTTTCGTGTTTACTTAATTGTGTAACAGTGTAACTCATTCCAGAGACTTTCTGATCGGAATAGTTTACTCATATAATACAGAGAGAAATGCTAGGAATAGTAACTTAATGTAGTGATTAATGTAATGACTCATAATAAAGTGACACGTGTCTTTAAATTTAATGTTTTAATTATTTTTACTTTAAATTTAAAAAAATAAAATCATTTTCCAATACATTAATCACTATATTAAGTCACTATTCCTAGCATTTCTCTAATATAAATTCGCTAAGGAAAAATTTAGGAGCGCATAACTGATTTATTTATAGCAATTAATCCATGCCATAGATGCATAGACAGAGAAACTTGGAACAAAAACAACTGTGATGAAAAATACTTGAATCGCAAATCTTAAAATTAAATCGACAATCCGAAATAAGAAGATATTGGCCGATCGCAAGCTAGGAGCTGCTTGAATGATGATAGTCGATGACTTATTAATATTGCAACAGAGATTTGGCAATGCAAAATACTGCATACGCATCACGAGCAATGTGTTCAATGGCTGTTCTAGTAAAAGGTGCAGTATACTGGAAGCACGGAAAGGCATCAGAATTCAGAAGAAACCTCAGGTTGGAGATTTTTGCTAAATCAAATAACCGAAGATCCTTGAAACGAGGATTTCCTTTGGCCTCAACAGCAAGCGAACCAAATCGATATAATTAGTGCAGTCTATTCCCTTTTTTAAGATGGGCTAAATCTTGTTCAATGCCAACACCAGCAAAGGCGATATGTGGGAGATCGAGATAACTAGCGATCGAAGCAAATGCTTCTTGGTTGTAGTTATCCAAACGAAGAATAAGACATTGTTTTTGGACACACAGTACCAATAACTTGGATTCAGGTTTCATGGTATAGAATGATTTCTTTACGGATAAGCTAACGACGTTCGGATGATCGTCACCTTTAATCCCAACAGACCATAGGTTCGAAAGGTGTTCTTCAACGTTTCGGCCGCTATAGACAGCTGTGACCTGGAGAGATTTCCATCTGGCATTGTCAAAACAGCGTCGTAGTCAGAGTCGTCATAGATCTTATACATCTTTTTGAATAAGTTTTGAAAATGTCTCTAGGAAAGAGATTTATACTATTTATACTACTACTTATAAGACTTAGAACTACTTGAGAGAATGGATCAGATTGAGTGTATTTGAAAGTGAAACTGTCTATCACTATAATTGTGTTGTAAGAATTTTTTCGAAGATTACAATAGATTTGGAGCCCCGTTAAATGTCTATCGACCCTATATATAAATATATAAAAAAAAAACTTAAAAAAATAAAATAAATAAATAAAACAGAGGACATCTTCACATATTTATCCCAATGATAATTTATTTACATTTACGTTGAAATATTAATATTTCCATTTGACACTAAGATTCATCCCCTACAAGGCTACAATGTACTGCACATTTAATTAGCACATTTAATCCTAATTAGTCATCTCTACGGAAACAAAAATCAATGCATCGAATCTGCTTAATTAGCTAGAAATTTAAATTCAAACACCTTATGTTTTGTGTAAACTGTAAATTGCATATATAATTTCATACTCTTTAGCCATATAATCATACTCAACATCTCTTGCAATATAATGGCTGCAATATGCCGAGTCTTTACAGCTCTTCTTCCCTTTATTCTAATCCTAGCTTTATTGCTCGATTCCCCATTTGTCGTCTCTATCCATAATTCCACCAGCTTCACCCTCAGACTAATCCACATAGACTCACCAGAGTCGCCATTATATCGTGGCCGAAACCTAACTTCCTAGAAAGAATGGAAAGGATAACAAACAACTCGATAGCTCGAACTTCACATTTGAGGTCTATCCTATCTCCTGACGACGAAAAAATGCATACTGATACTGTAAAACCCTTGGTTTCGAATTACGGGCACTTGTATATGGTCGAGGCCCATATTGGAGAACCTGGACGGTATTTCTTCCTAATGATGGATACCGCTGCCGATATGAGTAGGATGCTTTGTAAAGAAGATTACGGTTGGCATTCTAAGGAGCCTAAATACTTCAATCCAGTTCATTCCATCTGTGGAATAGAGTTAAAAATCATCAAACATACTGTAGTGAATCCAGTTTTTCACTAGTGTCTTTCACTGTCCAGTTTCACTCAAAAATTCATAACAAATCCAAATCAAGTCAAAAAATCCTCAAATTACTTTCATTCGACTCCTAACTTCCATATCTTCATTTTATCTCTATAGGCCTTGCCTGAATGGGCTTGGTTCATGAGGTATGAAGCTTCAAAGTTGGATTTAATTTCAAAACTCACTCAAATTCTGTGCTATCTTTGTGATGGCTTCAACATCAAATCATATGGTCTTCAATCATGATTTCTTCTTAGATTTAATATCAAGAACAATAATCATGTTTCAAAATTGAAGATTTCATCATATTGGCATTTAAAAATGTCATTTCAACTCATGAACATCAATTATGTTCATTCAACTCATTCTTGGCATTTTCAAAAGTGTCAATTCAACCAAATGAATTTGTTTTCCTTTTCAACTCATGAACATCAATTATGTTCATTCAACTCATTCTTGGCATTTTCAAAAGTGTCAATTCAACCAAAGGAATTCGGTTTTCTTTTCAACTCATGAACATTGGGTTCATTCAAAGCATTCTTAGCATCTCAAAATGTCAAAAATCTCAATTCAAATTAGGAACTTTCAGTTTCCTTTTCATGTTAATCAACTCCTTTGGAGAGTTGATTTCATTCGGAGATTTAATCCTCTCCATCAATCATATCATTCTCACGTACCTTCCGCTAAAAGATGCTGCAAGGAATAGTGTTTCTGTCGAGTAACTGGAGGTATAAGTGGACTTGCATGTCTCAATTTGTCTTTGATGATAAATGCTTGCCTAGAACTATCTCAGCTACAAATGTCAGATGGGGAGAGATTATGAAAATCATTCGTCAGGTTCAGGCTAACCACACTGGCTCGCTAGAAAAGTTCAAGCTTGGTGCTTTATGCTATCCAAAGTATTCTGAGTTAGACCAACTGATAACTTACTAATTTGAGAAAGGTGTGCAGGTGTTGGTATGTAAGGAGTTCTACTTCTTCAAGTATCACGAGGTGTCGTCGTGCCTATTCTCGTGTTCGCAGCTTTGTCAATTGGAGTTTTTTGGTTGCTTGTTCAAGCTTCCATCTGATTTTAAGGGTCTTGATTGTCTTAAAACTCTGGTGCTCGATCGTGTTTCAATTCCAGTTGATTCTCTGGAGAGTTTAGTCATGGGCTGCCCTGTTCTTGAGACTCTAATGCTGTTCAACATCATTGGTTGCCCTGTACTAAGAATCAAGAATCAGAAAATTCTTTTAAAGTTTTGCAATTTCAAATCAAACACCAATACACCATCATTTCGTTTCTCCTATCCAAGCTCGGAATTTAGGATCCCCATAAACTCAGGCTTGCGAGGGGCTATTGAAATTATGGTGAGGAAGTTAATAATCACAATATTCTGTTTTGCATTTACACTCCCAGTATTGTTCGAAATCAAGCAAATGCCCAATCTCTTTTGTCTCTACCGGTTGCTTGGGCTGCAAGTTCAAGGCATCTTCTTCTTCTTATACAAGTATGGACATGATTAGAACAAAATATCTTCAACACTCAAGTCTTTTCAAGACATGGTCTCTCCATACTAATCACATGGTAGAAGCATGGGTTAGATTTGATAGTTTTTATACTAATTCTCTTTTAATAGTTTACATTAGTTTTACAAATTGTATTAAATATACAACAACAAAGCAATGTAATATATAGTTGAAATCAATAAGAAAACTAGTTTTTTTTTTTCAATTCTTCACTTTCATATCTCTAAATTTCAACAAGAGTACTGATCTCGATAAAGATTTTCATGTTCTCGGGATCCTAGCGATGAGTCCGATCAAAGTCGTTCACGTCTCAATTCGGACGTTTATTTCTTGGCAGATTTTCCTACTGCCTAGTTCCTCCTGATAATATTGGCCACACGCCGATGAGCTACTTGAAATTCGGAAATGACATGGGGTATAGTAGTCCTAAGACAAAGGCCACATCATTCGTGCCACATCCTAGAAGAGTTCCATTGTATTTCCTAAATCTCCTAGACATCAGCGTGGAAGGAAAACACCTTTATTTTCCGCTTGGATTTTTTTCGGAGAAGAGATAGCCACGCATCAAGGCTTCATTATCGATTCTGGAACTTCAATTAGCTTTCTACAGGCCGACGCTTATTGGACATTACACGCAGCGGTCGAGAATTTCTTTGATCCCTATCAGCTCCAGAAACATGATAGTTGCCCTGGATGTGAAAAGGATGTTTACGGAATACAACTCTGCTATTACTTACCGGCTCCTTTTATAAGATTCCCTTCCCTCACGTTTCATTTCGCCGGA
Organism: Rutidosis leptorrhynchoides; assembly: GCF_046630445.1. Classification (NCBI taxonomy): domain Eukaryota; kingdom Viridiplantae; phylum Streptophyta; class Magnoliopsida; order Asterales; family Asteraceae; genus Rutidosis; species Rutidosis leptorrhynchoides. Next base: position 5,257 of record NW_027266394.1, on the reverse strand, counting down.
GCCGACTATCCAATAGGGCCGTAGCAAGCTTTTATAATAGACCGTAGGGAAGGGATGTTACAGCTGGCAGTCGGATTGGATTGTGGACTTAATATTCTTGGAGCTCATCAGCAAACGAACATGAGAATTACTCCCTCTGTTCCAAAATATATGCAAATCTTTACATGCAAATTGCATTGAAAAATTTGCATCTATTTTGGGACGGAGGTAGTATCTACGACAACGTTGTAAATCAATTCCAATTTGTTCCAGAAAATTGTGCTCGGGATCCACCACTCGTTTATGTTTTTTGCTTTCTTTTTAGATAATTTACCGCAAATGTTGATTTTAATTACTTTTTGTCCTTTTTAAATTGTCCTGATTAAGAATCTGTCTTCTTTTAAACTAAAAAAAAAAAATCTGGACCGTCCCTTCTTTTGACCATATATTCCTAATATCAGTATACTACACGATCTTTAATTTTTTTCCTCTTTTTTACCAGAGTTAATAATAGGCAGTGATTTATTTCAAATTAACCCTCAGAAATTTGTTTTCGTCGATCCTATAAGATTAAGAACCAATGCATCAAAGGTAAGAAATCGATATTATCGATCCATACCATACCTCAATACACAACGGGTATTCAGCAGTAAATTAAAACATTATTGAAAATTAATTCTGTTTAATTAATTTGAGTTATCTTCTTTTGACCACAATTTCTTATATAAATCCTCCGGCTTTACTCTGAGAGTAATTCACAAAAGACTCGCCAGAATCACCTTCTTAACCCGGAAACCTCACTTTCCTAGAAAGAATGCAAGGGAACTTGGAAAATTCAGAATCACGAGTTTCATATTAATTATCACTATTACTAATGCCTCGTAATAAGAACAAGAACATTCCTACAACCTGATTTATTACATCCGATTGTTACAAACACGGGATATTTATATTTGGTCGAGGTATGCAGCGGTGATCCTGGAAGATATTTCTATTTACTTCTTGATACAGGAGCAAATATCGATTGGGTATACTTTGTAAACCCAAAAGAGGTTGGCGTCTCAAAAGTTTCGACTACTTTAACCCATATTTATATATCCCAAACTTGTCGGGAGATTACTTGTAGTGATCCTGCCTGTAAAAGATATTGCACATACGTATTAAATGTCTACTTGAAGCCTCCTACGCTAGTGGAACACAAACTCTAGGAATTTTTGCCAGGGATAGTATTGGGTTTGGGAAGGCTTAAACTTTCAGGAGAGTCCTATTTGGTTGTAATCGTCCTGAACAAACTAAAAAATTTAGCATTAATCATGCTAGTGGGATTTTTCAAATGGAACCAAATCCTAAGTCTTTTACAAGTCAATTGTTTAGGTATTCGCTCGGTCGATTTCTCTCAGTTTTTTTTTTTTTTGCCTTGTTCCTCCTACAAATGGTGATTAGCCGCCAATAAGCTACCTTAAGTTTGGTTTTGACATGGATTTCAAGAATCCTGAAATGTGAAAAATCCTAGCTGGGCCCGGAAAAAGTATTTCTTGAACTTCTTAGATATCAGCGTTAATGGCAAACGCGTAAATTACGCTCCTAGAACTTTCGACGTGGAAGGTAAAATTGGCGGATTCACTATCGACTGGGGAACTGGGATTATACGATTGATGGATGATGCTTATTGGAAATTATACAATGAATTCATGAATTATTAGATGTAGTTTCAACTTAGGAGACGAGAAAGTTGCCCTGGAGGAATCCTAAGAACTATAGAAATACAACTACGGCGTATGTTATATCCTTGTCATTGAATTTTAAGATTAATGTATTGGGAGCCTATCAACAACAAAACAAGAGATTTGAGTTAATTCGTTCCGGTCTCCATTTTTTTTCCCCTTCTTTAGAATGAATTTTGGGATTATACAGAAGTAAGCCCTTATTTTAAACTTCATGGTAAGGAGACCCCTCAATTTATTAAAATTTGGTTTGGAAACCCTTTCAAGCCATTTCTGCGATTCTGTCTTCTGATGGTCAAATGGTCAACTGACAGGTTTCAGGAATGTTGACCTGGGAGGGACTTTGACTTCCAAATCGATGTCGTTTGATGAGATTACTTCTTAAATTCAAATTAGGGTTCTTACCTTCTTCTTACATTCGGGATCAATAATGATCTGTTTGGCTGAGACTTCCGCTAAACGCTCCAAAGTGTCCAACTTTATTACTTAACATAAACTAAAAGTTCAAGCCAAAGAGACATCTATTCAATTCAATAATCTAACATCATTATCATTATAAACTTGAAAAGAACAGTACTGTGATATCTTTGTCTTAACTCTTAACTCTTAATTAAAATTAAATTAATTTTGTCTTAAAATAAATGAAAACACAAATATTTCCAAATCTAAAAACCCCTCATTTGCTTTTGCACAGTTCACACACAAAAGCTTCTGAAAAAAAAAGCTTCTGCTCTATTGCTACAGTACTACCCCCAAAAGCTCCTTGCTTTGTACAAGATTCCATCTACTCTTCTCGTCTTTCTACTTTCTCTTTCCAGAATACTTCCTTAGCTAAAAAGCAATACTGAGATATAGTAATACATTTTAGAGAGAGAAAGGCATTAACCAGATACTCTGTTCTTCTGTGTCTGTGCGTAGAGAGAGATGAGGGGTTCTTTAGGGCCAGTGATTGGGAGGTACTTCTCAAGTGATGGAAGCAGCCAAAACAATGGAATCATAAAGCACAACAGGAAATGTAGAGATGTTACATTTCTTGTCATCCTTATAGCATTTGGGTTGCCATGATTGTTAACTCCAGCCTCGGGTTCAACCAAAGGAGACCCATTAAGGTAATGAACTTTTATTTGTTACCCACTTCAGTATTTGTTCTCTGCTCAAATTGGCTTCTTTCTTTTATGGTTGAATTTGTTAAAATTTGTGGTTAATTTTAAGCTCAGTTTCATTGTGTACTTTAAAGTAGGTTCCTTTTCTGCATTGAATATCTTTTAGGGCTTATCTAATTGTCTTTCTCCATGCCTTTGTTTTCATAGTTTGTTTTGTTTTCAAAAAAGAGCAAAATTTAAGGTCACTTTGTTCGTCAGTGTTTTCAACTGGGTTTCTGTCCATGGCTCTATGCTCTTCACCCTCAAACGAGTCTTTTTGTCCTTTATAACTTAATGTACATGGTTAATGAGTGCAATTTAATGTTACATTGTTCTTCACTTGTTTGATGTGTGTTTTGTAACAACTTGAAGTTTAAATTGTGTTTACTTTCGTCCATCAAGTTTTTCAGTTTGAACTTAACCGAAACTGAACCTTTCTATATTTTTGGGAAGGCGTGGTTCTCTAAGTGGCATAGTTGAATATTCAAGGTTTATTGCTCCATCACAGTCATAATTAGTTTTGTTGTGGCCTGTCAGGGCTTACTTATGGGCTAGACTACAAAGGAATGTTTGTGGTGATCGACATGCCCATCCTAACCTTCGGGAATTAGAACTCAGGTATTGGCTGAATCCAGATCAGGTTTATCAAAGTGGATTTGAAGGATAGCCAATTCAAGCTCGATGATGCCCGGAGTATATGCTTGTTGGATTGCCCCATTCCATCGGATGATTCGTTAAATTGGGTCTGTGATTATCCTGATGGAGATATCAAGCTCTCGACGGATGATTGGATTGACAGGAATTACGATTATTTTGAATTCCTCACCCCAGAAATGAGAACACTTCCCTTCAGCTTCAGGGTCCTTGTTATCCTGTAATATTCCTAGTGTAAATGGTGAGTCATTGGTGAACAATATTTTGATTTGTGCGGTTCGTTCTGTCGACTAGTCATCTTGAATTATACATAAGGTTCAGTCGAACAACTAGGCTTCGTTCTTCCAGATAGATTGATGCGTAAATTATAATCTCTGACTGGGTTCAAAGTGCATCCTTTCTCAGTTTATTGGAGCTGCCAATTTATTGCCCGCGCATCAAACACATCTTTGCAGCATTGGCAGCAGATGGGTGGAGTGAGCATCAAGGAGGATCTTGTAATAGATAAGTCCATTCACAAGACCATAAATTCCCGGTCATCTGTATTAAAGGTTAAGTTCCTTTTTCTGTATATTCTCTTAAAAGCCATTTCTTCCGGAACTATCAAGGAAACACACATAATGCCACGTCCTTACTAACTTTCTGTACTGTATTTGATTTCGAGTTCTCATAAACTTATCTCAATGAACATCTTGTTTGCAATATATCGCATGTTCTGTATTGTAGAGTCTGAAATTAAGCATTTTCTGCACTGCAGAGGTATATGGCTGATATTGGAAAATCATGGCCAGTATTGATAGTCTGTGGAGGACTCTTGCCACTGTTTCTCTCAGTGATTTGGTTGCTGATGATTCGGCATCTTGTTTCTGCAATGCCTTGGATAACGGTTGTTCTCTTCAACGTTCTCATAATATCAGTTACGATGTTCTATTATTTGAAAGGTGAGAACATCTTATCCTCTCTTTATTAGACAAGTAAGTTCTGATGTCTCAAGAAAATAGTTATTTGTTTACGTGAGTGACTACTCTCGCATGTATGATTGATGGGATATATCTACTGAAATGTTCCTAGTTAATATATTTTTCTCGTAATTTAGACGCCTGAATATAATCTACAGAAACATTAATTCTTAATGTTTTCCCTTCCTTTCAGCTGGATGGATAGGAGATGATGCTATCTCACCAATCATTGGCGAGCATGATCCGTATATTCATGTGTTTGGGCGGGTGAGTTCTATCTAACTTATGCTTTTTTTGGTTCCTTAAAATATTTGAACTTTCTTCCTTGTGTCCCTCCGCTTCAATGTACCCTGACATGTATTTGCGTCTCCCAGGAGCTAACTCATATCTGTATTGTGGCTGTAATTATGACCTTTGTTATGATCATTTCTGTCCTTACATCAATTGCCATTGTCCGTCGAATACTCATGGGAACGTCTGTCCTCAAGGCAAGTGTGACGTTTTGTCAATCATAAAAATAGTAAAATACGTGAAAAAAGCATTTTCCTTTCTGATTCACACAAGAATCTATGATCATACACAATGTTAAACATTAATCGTTAAGTCTAATGCAGGTTGCAGCTAAGGTCATTGGGGAAGTCCAAGCGCTCATAATATTTCCAGCAATACCATATGCCATACTAGCCGTATTTTACATGTTCTGGATATCAGCTGCTCTGCATCTGTTCAGTTCCGGACGAGTAGTCCAGAATCAGTGTAGCTCTAACTGCTGTGCATATGATCTCGTGTCGAAACGGGT